>NC_137005.1:22154073-22254073 GCF_032717465.1 Coenobita brevimanus
CTAGTTCCTGACCATCCCCCTTTGCTGAACTTTTTCAGTGTCTCAGTTACACAGAGAGTAGGCCAGCATGCTCTCCAGTACAAATTTCTCTATCTACACCAAACTACATGCACAGTACACACTACACTTCCTATTCAAAATTCAACTAAAATGGCGTCTCATCACCAAGCCTCGAAGTCCCCAGGGGGGGGGGCCATAAATGCCCCCACCATCCGCCCCTCTCCCGGTGACGACTCGAGGTGCCTGGAACCACTGTCTGACTCTCTTCTTCTTCATTTCTACAACATTCGCGGCCTTTCCTCTAACTTTCGCTCTGTTGAGCACCACCTCTCCTCCTCTAAACCTCACCTTCTTTTTCTAACTGAGACTCAGCTGTCTCAGGCAACTGACAGCAAATCCTTTTCTGTATCCTCCTACTTTCTCTATACTCATTTCAAAGCCAAAGGTGGCTGTTGTGTATATATACGCAACGACTTATCTTGCTCTCGTGTTCCTGAACTCGATTCTTCTGAATTCTCTACACTCTGGCTTCGGCTTTCCTGTCATTCTCTGACTAAATATATCTGTGCTGTTTACTTATCCCCTAATTCTACTGACTATCAAAAATTCATCGCCTATCTTCCTTCTACGATGGAACACATTCTATCCATTTCTCCTTTCTCTGAAATCTCCATTCTAGGAGATTTCAATGTTCACCACCACCTTTGGCTCTCCTCTTCTTTCACTGATCCACCTTGTGAACAAGCCTACATCTTTTCTATCCTTATTGACCTAGAGCAGCTTGTACAGCACCCTACCCGTATCCCTGACCGCCTTGGAGAGAGCACCAACATACTTGACCTCTTCCTCACAACTAATCCTTCTGCTTACTCTGTTAATCTTTTCTCTCCGTTGGGCTCCTCCGATCACAACCTTATTACCTTAACCTGTCCTATCACTCTGGTACGGCTTGTGAACCCTCCAGGGAAACGTCGTATGTGGCATTTTGAAGCCGTGGACTTGGAGGCCCTCAGGCAGTACTTCTTTGATTTTCCCTGGAATGATTATTGCTTCCATGGCTGAGCCATCTGAGTGTGCCTTGCGCATTACGGAGGTTATTCTCTCGGGCATGGAAGCATACATTCCTTTCTCATATCCTTTGACTAACGCAACGCAGGAAAGCCTTGGTTTAATCACGCTTGTTCTAATGCTGTCCGCAACAAGGAGAGGGCCTACAAAAGGTACCGGAGCCAACCCACCCCTGAATCACATCATTTTTACGTTTCTGCCCGGAATTGTGCTAAGTCTGTTCTTCGCTCTACTAAAAATAATTTCATCCATACTAAATGCTCTCAACTCTCCAACTTGAATTCTTCCCGCTCCTTCTGGCACCTTGCCAAAAATCTTTCTAACAACTTTACCTCATCATCCTTCCCTCCTCTTTTCTACTCTGATGGTTCTGTAGCTATTTCTTCTACTGATAAAGCAGATCTCTTCGCACAGACTTTCTCCTCCGATTCCACCTTAGACGATTCCAGTGCTGTTCCTCCATCACTTCTCCCCTCTGACTTCCTCATGGCTGACATTAAAATTTCTTCATTGGATGTATTTTCTGCCATCACTGGCCTCAGTACTAACAAGGCATATGGGCCTGATGGGGTCCCTCCTGTTGTTCTCAAGAACTGTGCTTCTGTGCTTACACCCTGCCTAGGCAAACTCTTTCGCCTTTGTCTGTCAACTTGTACCTTTCCTTCTGGCTGGAAGTTTGCTCTCATTCAGCCAGTCCCAAAGAAGGGTGACCACTCCCAACCCTCCAACTATCGTCCACTTGCTTTAACGTCCTGTATTTCAAAAGTTTTCGAGACAATTCTCAATAGAAAAATTTTAAGGCATCTTTCCTATCACAACCTTCTTTCCGATCGTCAGTACGGGTTCCGTCAGGGACGCTCCACTGGCGATCTTCTCACCTACCTTTCAGACTCCTGGTCATCCTCCTTTCGGGACTTTGGCGAAAGCTTTGCCATTGCACTTGACATCTCAAGGGCTTTCGATCGAGTCTGGCATAAATCTTTAATTTCCAAACTGCCCTCCTACGGTTTCTATCCTTCTATCTGTGCCCTCATCGCTAGCTTCCTTTCTGGTCGTTCTATAGCCGCTGTTGTAGACGGCCATCGTTCTTCTCCTAGATCTATCAACAGTGGTGTTCCTCAGGGCTCTGTCCTATCACCAACTCTCTTCCTTTTGTTCATCAATGATCTTCTAAGCTGTACATCTAACCCTATCCACTCATACGCTGATGACTCCACCCTTCGCCTTTCCATTCGGTTCTCGCAACGCCCACCTCAACAGTTACTTCATCAAACAAGGGATGAGGCTATGGCACACCTAATGTCTGACTTGGCTCGTATCTCTGACTGGGGTAAAAATAAGACTCGGTTCTTACACCTATCAACCCGACAAAATCTTCCACAGGTATACCCACTAATGGTTAATAATATTCAGCTTAATCCTGCATCATCCTTGAATATGCTTGGGGTTTCATTTACTCGGGACTTATCTTGGAAAGATCATATTACATCTCTTGTAAAATCTGCTTCCAAGAGATTGGGTGTGCTAAGCCGACTCAATTCCTTCTTTACCCCTGCACAATTGTTGACTCTATACAGGGGTTTTATCCGACCCTGTGTGGAGTACAACTCTCATGTGTGGGGAGGCTCCCCACATACAACTTCTCAATAGGGTGGAGTCAAAGGCTTTTCGTCTCATGAACTCTCCTCCTCTTACTGACTCCCTTCAACCTCTGTCTCTTCGCCACACTGTTGCATCTTTATCTCTTTTCTATCGCTACTTTAATGGTCACTGCTCCTCTGAACTGTCTGCTTGCATTCCTCCACCTCTACGATGGGCGCGTAGCACCCGTCTGGCAGCAAACTCTCATCCCTTTTCTGTCCAACTCTCTAATGCAAGAGTTAACCGTTACTCCCAGTCTTTCATTTATGCAACAGGTCAACTCTGGAACTGTCTCCCTCTGTCTGTATTTCCTGCTGCCTATGATCTCCAGTCTTTCAAACGCAGTGTGTTCAGGCATCTCAAAATGATCGGATCTTGAATTTGGCTCTCTATTGTATTTTGTTTTTCTCTTGGAGGGAACTGTTGCTGCGGGCTCAGGGCCTTTGGTTCCTTCTTCCTGGCACAAAACAAATATATATATATATATATATATATATATATATATATATATATATATATATATATATATATATATATATATATATATATATATATATATATATATATATATATATATCCATCAATCATCCAGTCCTACGTTGCCCCATGAGGAGCGTAGGAGCCCTGGGCTAGGCAGTTGGTCCTGACTTTTGAAGATGAGAGTGACCAACCTCACTCATCCCTGAGTGGCATTACGTGAGCAATAAACCCCAACCAACCCTTGGATATAAACCTTCACCGGCTCAATCCGATTGGAGCACAATAATTACCCACTAAACCACCAGGCGCCAAAATTTGGCTATATGATTACCACGCTGCGTAGTAAATAGAGTCCTGGTGTACAGGAAACCATTTGGCTTGTCACTCAGTGTAGAGTCACCCATATGCAGAAGAAAGAGGAATGAATGAAGGAATGAAAGACAGAGGAGGGAGTGTAAAATCATCCGTAGGCAGAAGGACGAGGAAAGAATGAAGGAAAGAAAGATAAAAGATGGAAGGAAAGAAGAATGGAGGAGAGGACAGGGCAGACACCCGAGAGCAGCACTACATTGAGTGAGTGGATGGTGAGCGCCCCCACCTTCTATGAATTATATATATATATATATATGGTTAACAAGTAATAATACCGCAGTTTTCGAGAATTTCAATGCATTCTGCCTCCGAAAAAGGAAAATATATGGTTAACAAGTAATAATACCGCAGTTTTCGAGAATTTCAATGCATTCTACCTCCGAAAAAGGAAAATCATACGACAAAGAGGGCGCCTGGATTTGAAAGTATTGACCGTACTCAACGTGGCAGTGAAATTCTTTGTTGCAACTTCTTTAATGCTGTAATGATCTATTTGTCTATCTATCGATCTGTCTGTATTTAAGAACCGACATAGTTTGCATCAGAAGTATAGCAATAGGTCATAAGTCCATTGTGCAGAATTTATCGCTGAGGATGAAGTGTTCCAAAATCTACATATTCAGCTACAATGTGGCCTAATACCGTATGTGACTGACGCTGTACTGCAGCATAGAGGTGGTACTATTAATGGCTCTGAATCATTAGCTACACCTCTTTCTTATCTGTTTATTCAGCACATTACTCATCAACACGTTCATGTATATTACTGATTAAAATTATGCCGATATTGTATCACACACACACACACACACATATATATATATATATATATATATATATATATATATATATATATATATATATATATATATATATATATATATATATATATATATATATATATTGTTACGCAACAGAGACTAAAATCACTACTGTCCCGCAAAGTTCCAGGTTCAAAACAAAAGAGTTAGGTAAAATTGCAAGTTAAAGTTTAATGCTCAAACTAACAACTAAACATTCAGTACTCATAAGGATAATGTAATGGCAAAAAACAGGTTATATATATGGTAAACTGCAATAGCCTCTATTAACACGAAATTAGCAAGAGTAAATTTATCTAAGTCAGCCCTGATAAAATGAGAAAACCGGATAATGCTCAGTTAATGCAAGAACACAAATAAAATGAAAAATGCTGTAAACCAAAAATCAAGACCAAAAGCTTTTTCTCAATAGTTGAGTAGTTCTTTTGAGGTGGAGTGAACTTCTTACTGTAATAAGATACAGGGTGTTCAATACCCTGATCATCCTCTTGCAGCAAAACAGCCCCAGCTCCTGTATCACTTGCGTCAACAGCCATCTTAAAAGGCTTAGCAAAATTTGGAGTAGCGAGCACTGGCTGACTTAATAGGATAGTTTTAAGTTTACTGACAGAGGATTCACAGTTATCGGTCCAGACAAATTTAACTCCCTTTTTCAGTAGGTCTGTAAGTGGTGATACAAGAATTGAAAAGTTAAGAACAAATCTCCTGTAATAACCTACCATTCCCAAAAATCTATGTAGCTCTTTCCTACTTTTAGGTCTGGGAAGATCACTTATAACATGAACCTTAGCTCCTGCTGGTGCAACGTGTCCATCACCAATTACGTACCCAAGGTACTGAACTTTAGCTTGACCAAACTCACACTTTGATAAATTAGCTACAAGATTAGCCTGAACCAAACGCTCAAGAAATTTACTGACATGGCATAGGTGATCTTTCCAGTTGTCACTGAAGATTAATACATCATCAATATAAACAACACACCCTGCCAAACCCTCTGTTACAACATTCATGAGCTTCTGAAAAGTGGCTGGTGCATTCTTCATACCATATGGCATTACAGAACATGCAAAAGTCTTTCCTAGTGTTACAAAACATGAGATCTCCCTAGCACGTTCAGTCATAGGTACTTGCCAGTATCCCTTTAACAAATCAAACTTACTTATGTACCTAGCCTTTCCGATCTTGTCTATGCAGTCTTCCACGCGAGGGAGAGGGTAAGTGTCTGTTTTGGTTATGTGATTAACACGTCTGTAGTCATTGCAAAGCCGCTGTGACCCACCTGGCTTAGGGACTAGATTGACAGGAGAACTCCACTCGCTCTGACAGGGCTCAATCATCTTGTGGTCCAACAGGTAGCCAAGCTCCTTCTGGATGAGAGGAACTTTCACTGGGTTCACACGGTAAGGAGACAGTTTAATTGGCTTTGCGTCTCCAACTTCAACATCATGCATCAACACAGTGGTTCTTCCTGGAGTGTCACGGACACTTGCGGGTACTCCTGCAGTAATGCCGAAAACTCCTGCCTTTCCTCGGGAGCTAGATGAGAAAGCTTAGTCTGGAGATCATTCATGATATCAGGATTCTTCCCCAAACTATCACTCAGGCTCATACTGCATGGGAGAACTTCACTTGCAGACTCAGGTGGAACAGCTACAGTGCAGACTGGGTTATTTTCGTCCCACCTGTGATATAACTTTAACATGTTGATGTGACAAAGTTGCTTGTTCTTTCTACGATCTGGTGTGGCGATGACATAGTTGACATCACTGAGTTTCTTCTCCACGAAATAAAGACCACTAAACTTGGCTTGAAGAGGTTGCCCATGCACTGGTAGCAGAATCAAAACCTGATCTCCTGGCTGAAAGTGGCGTAACCTGGACTTCTTATCATACCAAGTCTTCATCTTCTCCTGAGCAGCTCCTAAATTCTCTCTCGCCAGCTGTAAAGCAGTGGACAGCCGTTCTTTGAACTTCATCACATACCCCAGCAGGTTGACGTCATCTTCCTCCGACAGCCAGCATTCCTTGAGTAGCTTAAGGGGTCCTCTTACTTCATGGCCAAACAGTAGTTCAAAGGGTGAGAAGCCCAGTGATTCATTTGGAGATTCTCTTACGGCAAGTACAACGAATGGAAGACCTTTATCCCAGTCTTTCTGATGTTCCAAACAGTATTTCCTGGGCATCGATTTGAGTGTTTGATGATATCTCTCCAACGCTCCTTGGGTCTGGGGATGGTAAGCTTGAAAACATTTGACATGAAATTACTTCCTCGGTGTGACTGTACCTCCTTGGGTAGACCAAACTTGGTGAAGAACCCTAGCATTTCCTTAACCACTTTCTTTGCTGAGATATTTCTAACTGGAATGGCTTCAGGATAACGAGTAGCCATATCAATCAGGGTCAACGCATAAGAAAATCCTGAAGAAGTCTTAGGAAGAGGGCCCACAATATCAACCAACACGCGGGTGAATGGCGCCTCAAAAGGAGGAATGGGAACTAGAGGTGCAACCTTTTCGGTCTGATTACACTTCCCCACAACTTGACAGGTGTGACAAGACTTACAATACCAGGAAACATCCCTGAAGATACCTGGCCAGTAGAAGTGTTTCAAAATGCGTGCCACAGTCTTCCTCACTCCAAGGTGTCCTGCCAAACTGGAATCATGAGCCACTCTAATGATATCCTGCCTACAAACACGAGGGATGACAACTTGATGTACAACCTCCCATTCACAGTCGGCTGATGCTGTTGGGGGTCTCCACTTTCTCATAAGTACTCCTGACTTTATATAATAACAAGTAGAAGCACCAGCTGACTCTTCCTCACTGCAGGCAGAGTTAACTAGACCTTTCAACTCAGGGTCAGCAACCTGCAACTCAACCAACTCTTGACGAGACAAATTATCAAAACTACGGGGTACTGCCTCATCTGATGAGTGGTCCAAATTAGCAAGAAAAGTGTCAGCTAGGATAACATAATCATCATCATTATCCTCTAAGTCACCAGTAACTTTAGACTTAGCCCTAGTGACAGCACATGTAGAGAACACATCAGGGACATCACAATCCTGGGTCGTAGTCACTGGTTCACTAGACAACTGAGGAGCTGGACACACTTGACTTCCACCAATATCATTTCCAAGTAAGAAAGTTACACCTGACATTGGGAGTGTCTCAACCAACCCAACCATAACGGAACCATTAACAAAACCAGACTCTAAATTCACTCTGCACAGAGGGACAGAGAAGTAATTATTCCCTACATCTTGTAAGATTACAGTTTCATCAGAGGAATTAACATTAGAGCCTAGAACACTGGTCAGCATAAGGGATTGGCAAGCACCTGTATCACGATATATTTTAACTGATTTCCTGTTATTACTGTCCAGAGGAGTGAGAAAACCATCAGATAGGAAATTAGCACATGAACTCTTGAGAGTGTCACCCACGTTACTGCTCAAAAGAGGAGCTTCATCATGAGAATTTAATTTACCCCTCAAAGCAGGTTCAGTTAACTCGGTTAAAGAATTCTGGGAACTCTCAAGGATGGACACTAGACCAATTGACTGAATATTTAAAGTCTCCTTTTTGTTAACATCACGCTGTCTCCTCAAACATTTCTCTGTAGTATGACCAAGCTTACTACAAAAAGTAAATTCACTTTTCTGAAATCTAGAGGTGGAGCTGGTATTTACTTCCTGAGAAACATCTTCTTTATTCTCTTTCCTGTTACCTGTACTCTGAGTAGTGGCAACGTACTTACTCTCAGCTTTCCATTTTTCTGTAGAATATCTCTTGTGAGTGAGAACATATTCATCAGCTAAAACTGCAGCGTCAGACAAATTATCTATTCTTTTCTCATCAAGATATAGGCTTACATCTTTATTAATACATCTTTTGAAGTCCTCCAGCAAAATCATCTGCTTAAATTTATCAAAATCAGAATTTACATTCTTAGAATTTAACCACTGCTCTAACATATCTTCTTTGATTTTTGCATACTCAACATGGGATTGCTTATCTTGCTTATAAGTTGTCCTAAATTTTACTCTATAGGCTTCAGGAACAAGCTCATAGGCCTTAAGAATCAAGCTTTTAACCACATCATAATAATCAGATTGATTCTGAGGCAAAGATGCATAAGTTACTTGAGCTTTACCAGTGAGAACACTCTGAAGGAGTACTGGCCAATACTTTTTGGGCCAATTAAAACCTGTAGCTACCCTCTCAAACAACTGAAAATGCTTTGTTAAATCAGATTCATTAAAAGGAGGGACAAGTTTAACATTTTTAGCCACATCAAAATCATCAAAGCTAGATGATCCAGTTCCACCTTGTTTCATGCGATTTTCATGGTCTGCCTGAATCCTAGCAAGTTCAATTTGTGCCTGAACCTGTGCCTGTACCTCCTGAATACGAGCCTGAGACTAAGCCTCTTTAGCACGAGCCTGAAACTCAGCCTCCTTAGCACGAGCCTCCTGCAGGGCTAGCTGTAACTTAGCTATTTCAATCTGCATTTGCTCATCTGGAGGAGTTACATTAAACAAGCTTTTATTAATCATGTCAACAATTTGATCTTTAGAATGATGAGAGCGAACAGCAATTCCCAATTGTTGAGCAACAAGCTTGAGTTCATTCTTTGTTCTGTTTACTACATCACACACTGTTTGCACATTTGACAAAAAATCTTTGGCTTCATCAAGAGTATCAATAGTAGACATCATGAATAAATCACAGTCACAGAATATCAAGCAATATCCTTATGATAATATCCTGAATATCCTGATAAGAGGTCGCCAAATTTATGTTACGGAACAGAGAGAGATAATGAACACTTCAAGTGAGAATACTAAAATCACTACTGTCCCGCAAAGTTCCAGGTTCAAAACAAAAGAGTTAGGTAAAATTACAAGTTAAAGTTTAATGCTCAAACTAGCAACTGAACATTCAGGACTCATAAGGATAATGTAATGGCAAAAACACGTTAAATAAATGGTTAACTGCAATAGCCTCTATTAACACGAATTTAGCAAGAACAAATTTATCTAAGTCAGCCCTAATAAAATGAGAAAACCGGATAATGCTCAGTTAATGCAAGATATAATATTATTACGGATACAAAATATTCCCACACACACCGCAACTCAGACAGGTGACAGGGCGTGTGTGCTGGGCATTCCCAAGGCTCTGTCTTCCCCCTTACCTTACTCAAGACAACCACCACCAACCGGGTTACATCAAGGCCCGGTCTCCTCGAATGAGGAATCAACAACAACAACAACAACAAAATATTACTAACTCTGGCTGACAATATGAATCACAAAAACTTTATCAGGCTTACAAATTAACGCCTTATGCTATACAGTACAAGAATAAATCTAATAACACTTGTGGGAAATATTTTCCCCCAGAGCAGTTGCGCTCTCTATTTTTATCATAGTTATCCCTGGTTAAAGGCAGAGGAAAAATTGAGACCGTTGTTAATTGTTCAAGCGGTTTTAATAACCCAGAGGTTACGTTCTCTTTAATCATTCTTGTTATTGATAATTAAATGCTACTGTGTTTAACCCCCGTGGACAACTATACATTGTATACACATGTAATTATGTGGTATTTTCCACTGACCTAAACTGCGTCTGCGCGTTAGGTGACGTGGCAAGCAGGGAAAGATTCTCCTGTTAAGGCAGATGTGGAATTAAGATATTTACACAGTGAAAGGGAATATTTTGTCTAACTTTAGTTTAAGTAAAACTAAGATTAATTTGTTAGATTTACCCTGTACATATCATGATGTAATTTAACTGTATTTAGTACTGTAAATAATTAATAGTTGGCAACCGACCATTCTATGAGGGAGGTGGGTCCTGCCGCACACTGCACTCTGTTCCTAGTCACTC
Organism: Coenobita brevimanus; assembly: GCF_032717465.1. NCBI lineage: Eukaryota > Metazoa > Arthropoda > Malacostraca > Decapoda > Coenobitidae > Coenobita > Coenobita brevimanus. The sequence goes on from NC_137005.1 coordinate 22,164,354, forward strand.
TCAAGCTAAGACGGTTGTATATACGCACCATAAGGACGCTTGCTTGCTCAAGCAATTACACTAAGCAGCCTCATCGTCATCGGTTATCGATCACTCCCTCTTCACTAGCTAAGAAACCTTTACGAATTGGCCAATTCAAGGGGGTATTAGCTATGAGATAGAAGAGAAATAGTTATTGTAGGTGAGTTAAGGTTAAGTTACGTTTCGTCTAACTCTATGAGACTTGTTTGATTTACTTAAGAACAACTTTATAGACGAGTAACGACCTACGAGTTGTTTATTAGTAAATACCAGAAATTTCTTGCATAGCGGTACCCCGGCAGGGATACCGCCTTGTATACATTAAATATTTTTCACATTTTGGTGCCGAGAAAGAGGACCCCGATTTGTTTACCAGAACTATTAAACATTTTTCACATTTTTGGTACCCCGACCGAGTGAGGAAAACCGATGTGTACAGAAGCGCTGAATGTGTTTAAAGTTGCTTTTGTGGGACACAGTTTACTACCACGTTCGGTTGAAGTGGAAGACGTGGACGTACGTGTCTATAGAGCTCCGAGAGGAAAGGCAAGCTCTTTCTCTGAAGATGAAAGGCTGAATGCCGTACTAGACTGGGAGCATGACCGTACAGTCCTGTTCCTTGGAGGAAATGATATCCATGAGGAGAATATTTTAGCAGTGGTAGGAGCCATAAAGGGCTCTTGTAAATCCTCAGTAGCCATAACCCTCCTCGAGCCAAGGAACCTGCCATATGGCTCTCCAGTTTGTTATGGAACATATAAATTAATTAGCAGAGCTGTAAACCGAAAGTTGCAACGGGCCAGGAAGGGAAGGGATTTCATACATTTTAATGCCAAGCCCTTCCAAGCAATGTTGAAAGCTGATGGTATACATTGGAACCATCATGGTAGGGAAGCGGTTCTGCAGAAATTTATAAATTATGTAGAACTTAAGAAAGGAGAGTTCTATGCTGAACAAGCTATGGGTGGGCCTATGGAGTACTGAGGTAATTAATTCTGAGCTCGGGAATATGGGTGCTTTGGCAATTGAGTGTGGGGATGAAATAAAACCCTAGAGATTTAATAACCCTGGGGGATAGGTTGAAATTATAGACCTAATCCCTACACTCCTCAAAATTAAATGAATAATTAGCTGAGCTGTAATTAATATTACGAAATTGGGAGAGGGGATGATTTGCACAATGAGGACTTAATCCCTACCCTCTTCAAAATTTAAAATAATCAAATCATTACTAAGTTGAGGTAAATTTGTGGTTGGACTTCATAATTAAATTATTAAACTAGAACTCCGTCAACATGTCTGTTTCTTTATTGCAAAGATCTTCTATTAGTAAGGCAGGATGGGTAACTAGAGCCATAAATGATTGTAACCAGTCGTTGGACCAAATACTTCTGTCCAATGAGAGAATAAATAGTCCCCTAAATATCCTGAAAGATCGATGGAATAAGTACGAAGAGAGTTACTTAACTTTAGAAGCGGCTATAGTAAAGGCTGAGAATAAGGAACTCTTAGAGTCAGAAACTACGAAGTTTGAAAACAAATTAGAAGAATACTTAACTGTAGTAAAGACACTAGAGTCAGAATTAGCTGACACTGCCACGGAAACACAAGTTGTGGCACAGCAGAGTAGAGCTGTGTTACAACAGATAACGCTTCCGGAGTTTGATGGGGAGCAGAACTGGAAATCCTTCTGGGACCAGTTCAGATATTTGTTACACGATAGAACAGATCTCCCTAAAGTCAGCAAACTTACGTATCTGTTAGGACAGGTCAAAGGAACACCATATCAACTGATAAAAGAATTACCAGTAGAAGAAAATAACTATGAGGTGGCTTTGACCATCCTTAGACAAAATTACGAAGACAGGGAGCAAGTTATAAATCAATTACTGAGGGCTCTAATAGTATTACCAACGCCTAGGCACGATTTTGATTCCTTGCAAAAATTTAGAATTGCACTAAGTTGTAATTTAAAGGCCTTAGGTACTTACGAAGATATTAAGACATCAGATTGGGTGCTTTCAAGAATTGTGTCCTTAAAGCTACCACCGAAAACCAAGGATGCTTTGTATGGTAGGTACCGGAAGGATAATTTCTCCTGTGAAGAGATTGAGGAAGGCTTGATGCAACTCTGTAAACATTTCAAGGAACATTAAACACTACTGAGGTCAAACAGAAGACTGAAGTAAAGAAAAAACCCACTAACCAACTGATTGGGAAAGTTAAGTCAGAGAAGATTAAGTATGTGCCTAAAGAAGAGATAGGTACTTTCCTTAGCTTCACAAAGGCCGAGGATAAAGTATTAAAGATAGGAATAGACTTGCAGAGGATATTATGGAAATAAAACCTTCCATGGTAAAAGACAGGAAAGTTTGTGTCTTTTGTGGTGAGCAACATTCCAGTGCATCTTGTCAACAGTACCCTGATTATGCTTCTAGAGTAGTGAAGCTTCAGGAACTAAGGTGTAGTATAATCTGTATGAACTCCGAACATACTGCCGCGGACTGTAAGACTAAATTAAATCTTTGCTTTAAATGCAAAAAAGATCATCATCATAGTGCTTTATGCCCTAGGATGAAAATTGAGGTTCCTAAACCTGCAAGCGTCAATATGACAATTGCAAAAGGGAATGCTCCATCAGTAATACCAGCCGCAGTACCAATAGCAGATGTGTAAGTATTGTTTGAGAATAGAAACCAATTAGTATGTACCCTGTTTGATACGGGTGCTCAGAAAACTTTCATTTCTGCAGACATTGTGGAGAAATTAAAGTTACCAGTTATCGGCAAGGTAAATCTAGCCATTACAGGATTCTTAACAACTATGAAGGCTCAGTCTTTTGATTTAGTTAGACCTGTAATACAATTAGGCAGATATAAATGCCGTATAACAGCAGCTGTGCTTGATACTATGGAGACAAGTATATCCATAAAGGGATTGAAGGAAACCTCTGATCATCTGCAAAGCTCAGGGATAACGTTGGCTAAACAGAATGTGGAATCAGATACTGTGGGTCCCATAAAAATGATAATTGGTTCTGATTATTGTGGAAGATTCCTACATAGGACTTTCAAAAGGAATAAGGTACAGTTGTTGAAGAGTCCAGGAGGTAACCTTATTATGGGTCCGTTGTCTTTTCCAAAACAAGTTAAAGGAGAGGCCAAACTAGTAGACTCAGTCTTTGTTATCCCCACATAGTTATTGATGGTGGCTAGAATAGGTGCAGAATTAGAACCTACTCAGATAAATGACTTGTTGGATGAAAACATTGAACCTGTACACAAACTGTGGGACCTAGATAGTGTAGGTATACACTCTGAGGAACCAACCCCTGAAGATAAAATAACATTGGACTTGTATAATCAGTCTGTGGAATTTAAGGATCGACAGTATTGGGTAGGGTTACCATGGAAACTAAACCACTCAGAGTTACCAACAAATTACCAAGCAGCTAAAGCTCAGTTAAATTCTCTTCTAAGAAAGTTGAGAGATAAACCAGAACATCTGATCCTATATGATAATATTATAAGGGATCAATTGAAGAATAAATTTATAGACGAGGTAGAATACCCTGTTAACCACAAAGAAGGACACTACTTACCACATCATGCTGTAAGCAAGGATTCAGTAACTACTCCCATAAGGATAGTATTCAACTGTAGTAGTAAAGCGTCCAAGGGATCAGCTAGCTTGAACGATTGCCTATACTCTGGACCTACACTAACAGAGAAGTTAGGGAATGTGTTACTAAGTTTTAGAGAGAAACCTTCCGCTTACACAGCAGACATTAGTAAGGCTTTTCTCGGAATAGGACTGAGAGATGAGGATAGGAAATTTACAAAATTCCTCTGGCCTCATGATCCTCAAAATGAAGATAGTCCATTGAAAACTTGCTGTTTCCGATCGGTGCTCTTTGGCTCTTGTGCTAGTCCTTTCCTACTTTGCAACACTTTAAAGCATCATTTTGAAAATGCCAAATGTCCAGAAATAGGGCAGGCTTTTTATATGGATAATTTGCAAGGTGTTGCTGATACCGAGTCGGAAGCTTTGAAGGCTTATGAAGTAGCCAATTCCGAATTTGGGAAGGCAAATTTGCCTTTACAGAGCTGGAATACAAATTCACCGCTTTTGAGGAATAAAATACAAGAGGACTATCCAGATTCTGACATTCCCAAAATTCAAAATGTGTTAGGTCTTAACTGGGATACAACAGCTGATGTAATAAGTTTGAAACCAATTAAGTTCTCTGATGTCACTCTCACCAAGAGGTGCTTGTTAAGTCAGGTTTCCAAGCTATTTGACCCATTAGGATTTGTCAGTCCTATAGTTATAAGGGGCAAATGTTTAGTACAGGAGGCTTGGCGAGAAAAGTTAAACTGGGACACTGAATTAGGTGAGACATATGTGGAACAATGGGAACAGATTAGAAAGGAGTTTGAAACTACATCAAGCATATGTATTCCCAGGAAAATAAACAGTAATGAGAAGTCGCTCTTGTACATATTTTGTGATGCTTCTCAAAGGGCCTATGGGGCACTAGCTTATTGTGCAACAGGAGAGGATAGTAAGATTATAATGTCCAAAGCCAGAGTTGCGCCAATTAAAGGAAGAACCCTACCTCAAATGGAATTGGCTTCCATAGAAGTAGGAACTAAATTGGCCAGGTATATAACCACTACTCTTGATACTCAGTTTGAGGATATTTTCATATGGACTGACAGTGAGATTTGTCTTTACTGGATAGGGAATGAAGACAGTAAAATTCCTTTCGTCCGTAATAGAGTGAAGACTATTAAAGAGCTGTCTTCCAAATTTAATTTCATGCATGTGTCCTCCAAACAAAATCCAGCTGATCTGCTCTCGAGAGGTTCGACCGTAAGGAGACCGATCAAAGATAACTTGTGGTTTAAAGGTCCTAAATGGTTACTCACTAAGGATTGGCCTGAACAGAAACAGTACAGTATTGCCGAGGTTAGTGTAGTGAACTTGGATCTTGTAGTACCTGAGCCAGAAGTAATTGACATCAGCCGATTCTCGTCAATAAGACAACTTCTAAATACTACTAAATTGGATGTTGAATTTTTGAATAAGAAAGTGGGGTTTCAGAAATTAGATCCCCTAGAATACTGGCTGAAAAGAGTACAAAGAAATTCTTACGGGGAAATATATAAACTTTTAGGCCAAGACACTGGAAAGGGGAATAAACTGATGAAGAATTTGGGCTTGTTCTTAGACGGAAAAGGTCTGATAAGATGTCGAGGCCGATTAGTAAAGGCTGACTTGCCCATCCAAACCAAACATCCCATTTTATTACCTAAGAATGGATGCTTTGTACAACTTATTATAAAGGAAGCCCATGATTCCACTCTCCATGGAGGTGTACGGCAGACCTTAGCCCAAATTCGGGAAAGGTACTGGATTCCTAAGGGTAGACAGGTTATTAAAAAATATCTCAAAAACTGCATCATTTGAAGGAGGTATTAGCAGCGACCTTATATCTACCCAGGACCACCAGCTCTACCGAAGGATAGGGTGAACATAAGTCGGCCCTTCCATATAACAGGATTGGACTACACAGGGGCTATAACTGTTACGGGTGAGGAAACTCCCCATAAAGTTTAGATTTGTTTATTTACTTGTGCCTACACAAGGGCAGTCCATCTAGAATTAGCGGAAGACCTAAGCTCAGTGACATTCCTCAATGTCTTTCGCAGATTTGCTGCTAGAAGGTCTTGTCCTGGCAAGTTAATAAGCGACAACGGAACTAATTTCGTTGGAGCAGCACCCTTAGGTTAAGTCGGCGCTGGGAATCCGAAATTGTATTTGGCAGTTCATAGCTCCAAGAGCTCCATGGCAAAATGGATTTACCGAAAGAATGATTGGTATTGTCAAGAACTGCCTGAGGAAAACATTCCATAGAACTAAGATCACCAGAGAAGATTTAAGAATGGTAATAACTGAAATTGAAACCAGGGTTACTAATGGACCTCTGACTTATCAAGATGACACTAGCGACTCGCTAGAGGCCTTAACACCGGCTCATATGTTATATGGCAGGAATCTCCATCCGATGCCTTGTGTGGATATCCAAGAAGAAGTTGATGATCCTAACATAGAAAATAATGATTTAGGATAACATCTGCGGGAGGGATATCAACGTCTGAAAAGGGTGGTGGATACTTGGAATAAACATTGGAGTGAAGAGTATCTTTTGAGCCTACACGAGAGGTTTTATGGAGCTCAAGCTGCCAGCAACAAATCAGTTATTAACAGAGGAGATGTGGTCTTAGTGAAGACTGTATTGATAAACTGGTACCCCTTGAGTTACCAGCCACTCCGGATCCAGAGGATGATGAAGATCAAACGGGTCAAGAGGCGCGACCTAGTAGGGCCGCAGCACAGGGTTCTCGAGAACTATGGAGGGAACTCTTGGCTAAGGGTAATATTACATGATACAGCGTATCATGTTCCGTCGGCCCCAAACCTGTGGGAAATATTTTCCCCCAGAGCAGTTGCGCTCTCTATTTTTATCATAGTTATCCCTGGTTAAAGGCAGAGGAAAAATTGAGACCGTTGTTAATTGTTCAAGCAGTTTTAATAACCCAGAAATTACGTTCTCTTTAATCATTCTTGTTATTGATAAATTAAATGCTACTGCGTTTAACCCCCGTGGACAACTATACATTGTATATCCATGTAATTATGTGGTATTTTCCACTGACCTAAATTGCGTCTGCGTGTTAGGTGACGTGGCAAGCAGGGAAAGATTCTCCTGTTAAGGCAGATGTGGAATTAAGATATTTACACAGTGAAAGGGAATATTTTGTCTAACTTTAGTTTAAGTAAAACTAAGATTAATTTGTTAGATTTACCCTGTACATATCATGATGTAATTTAACTGTATTTAGTACTGTAAATAATTAAAGTTGGCAACCGACCATTCTATGAGGGAGGTGGGTCCTTCCGCACACCGCACTCTGTTCCTAGTCACTCTCAAGCTAAGACAGTTGTACATACGCACCATAAGGACGCTTGCTAGGTCAAGCAATTACACTAAGCAGCCTCATCGTCATCGGTTATCGATCACTCCCTCTTCACTAGCTAAGTAACCTTTACGAATTGGCCAATTCAAGGGGGATTAGCTATGAGATAGAAGAGAAATAGTTATTGTAGTTGAGTTAAGGTTAAGTTACGTTTCGCCTAACTCTATGAGACTTGTTTGATTTACTTAAGAACAACTTTATAGACGAGTAACGACCTACGAGTTGTTTATTAGTAAATACCAGAAATTTCTTGCATAGCAGTGCCCCGGCAGGGATACCGACTTGTATACATTAAATATTTTTCACATTTTGGTGCCCAGAAAGAGGGCCCCGATTTGTTTACCAGAACTATTAAACATTTTTCACAACACTTATACTCAAATTATAGAGCAGCTTGATGGCTGGAGACTTCCTGAGCACTCACAAAAATAATAATACACTATACAGGGGAGGACAGAGATGTGAACAAAATGAGGATTAGATCTAAGTGGCAATTAATGCAGAGACTGAGCTCATTATATAGGAGGCCGGCAGAGCATGATTCAGCTTGCAAGAAGGACGCACAAATGAGGGCACAGAGGACGAAGAGTTGACACTCCTGCTCTGAACAACAGAAAGAACGACTTACACTTCTATAAGGGGGAGAAGGGAGGAGTGAGGTAGAACACGCAAGCCTGGTCACTAAGGAAGCCACGAGGCGAATCGTGATCAAACATGCAACATACTGTATGTTAGAATTATACAAAGGATGATGAAATCATAGGCTATGTAACAACATATATATATATATATATATATATATATATATATATATATATATATATATATATATATATATATATATTTAACCCATTGGATCCCAGGGTTGCTGAGCGAGGCACTGTTCCAGGAGGGTCCCAAGCGTACTTCCCTCCGCCTATCGGTTCATTGCCGCAAAGCCCAGAGGTCCCTACCCAGGGGTTCCCTACTTTATTAAGATTTGATAATTACCAGTTCTGTCCAGTACTGTGGACACTGGGCTCCAATGGGATATATATATATATATATATATATATATATATATATATATATATATATATATATATATATATAGACACACACACACATACATATATAAGTGGTTGGGGAATGGCTGGGTGACGGAGGGATATCAGAAAAAGAGGAAGAAATCAGTTGGATGGAAGTTGTGAAAGCTATGAGGAAAGCTCCAGGAACTGATGGAGTATGTGGTGAAATGGTGAAGCATAGAGGAAAGACAGTAGTAAAATTAATGTGAAAGATGTGCAGAATGGGCTGGGGGGAATGTGGAGTCCCGGAGAACTTGAAGTCAGGTATAATTATTTTCCTGTACAAAGGAACAGGGGAAAAAGAAGGGGCATTTGTCTTCTTAGTGTAGTAGGAAAAGTATATGGTAGGATACTTATTGACAGAGTTAGGGAAATAACAGAATAATTAGTTGGAGAAGAACAAGGAGGCTTTAGGAAAGGAAGATGTTGTGTAGATCAGATATTCATTCTCAGATCTTTAGTGGAAAAGTTTCTAGAGAAGGGAAAGAAATTGTATGCGGCCTTCATGGATCTGGAGAAAACATGACAGGGTGGATAGACAAGGATTGTGGAAAGTATTAAGAATATATGGAGTAGATGGGAAGTTGTTGAATGCTGTGAAGAGTATGTATGAGGGTGCTAAGGCTGCAGTGCGTGTGGATAGTGAACTGAGTAAATTTTTCTATTTGAAAGTTGGGTTGAAACAGGGATGTGTCATGTCTCCAAAGTTGTTCAATCTGTACATGGATGAAGTAATAAAAGAGATGCAAGGTAGGGCAGTGAATGTTGGAGTAGCCTTAATGAGAGAGGGTAGTGTTTGGAAACTCCCTGCATTGTTGTTTGCAGATGATACTGTGTTGTTAAGTGAAGACGAAGGGGAGCTGCAAGACTTGGTGGATGAGTTCGGGAGAGTGTGTAAGAAACGGAATCTAAAGGTGAATGTAGGGGAGAGTAAAGTTATTGTCTTTGAGAGAGGTGAAGTCAGTGAATGAACAGTGAGGGTGGATGATGGGAAAATGGAAAATGTGAGTACGTTTAAGTACTTGGGTAGCGTGATGAGTAAGGATGGAAATTTGGAGGGTGAAGTGCTTGAAAGGGTACAACAAGGAAGAAAGGTTGCTGGTTCCTTGAAGGCAGTGATAAGAAACAGTAAAGTGAGGTTGGAAGTGAAAAAGTTATTACATGATAGGATTGTGATACCAACTCTAACGTATGCAAGTGAAGCTTGGACGTTGCTGGAGGGACACAAACCAAGAGTGAGAGCAGTGGAAATGAGTTATTTGAGAGGAGCCTGTGGAGTCGCATGGAGAGACAGACTGACAAATGAGGATGTGAATGGGCGTTGTGGTGTGGATATGGATGTGATAGGAAGCGTTAGGAGAAACATATTGAGGTGGTTTGGCCATGTAGAGAGGATGGAGAATGAGAGACTGACGAGGAGAGTGAATGTGAGTCAGGTGGAGGGGAAGAGCGGGAGGGGAAGGCCAAGGATGAGATGGATGGTTGGAGTGGAGAGGTATATGAGAGAGGGGTGTGTGAATTGGGAGCATGGCAGTGAAATGGCGGGGGACAGGGTGACGTGGAGGCGATTTGTTTGTGGCCACCTCGTATAAGGGATTATGGCGTCTGGCAATAGATAGATAGATATATAACCCAGGTGAATAATGTGATGCAAAGTTACAAAGATGACGTGGAAACTACGTATGCTGAAATGGTGAAAGTAAGGAAAGACTTAGAAACAAGAGTAGAAGAAAAGGAGAATTAGAAAGGAAGTGAAAGAATTAAAAAAAAAAAAAAGTAAAATTCATCAAAGATTCAGTAGATGTCAAGATATCCAAAGTAATCACTGGTATAGTTGAAGAAGAAATAGAAAACAAGATATCAAGAGATATAATGGGCATGGCAAATATCATGAGCATATTGAAGGAAGTATCAGAGGAAATCTGTGATAAAGATGCGGAGGAACACAAAAGGCTAGGGAAATATGAGAGAAATAAGTCAACGCCTCTAAAAGTAACCTTCCAGAGTGTGAACACTGTGGCGGAAATACTAAAAAACGCAAATAAGCTTATGGGAAAAGAAGAATTTTAAAAATTGTGGATAAAAAGATGCCTAACTCTAAAGGAGTTCGGAATACTAAAGGAGACGATGGAGGAGGCAAAAACAAAGAAAGAGGAAAGATCAGAGGAAGAGAGAAGTAATTTTTTTACCAAGTAATTGGGCTGCAGATACGAAAATAGTACATAACCAACAGGGAATAAAAAGAAGGAAGGCAGTAGACTTGAGTTTTTGTAATTATGTAAACATTATTAAGTTGATGTACTCAAATGTAGATGGAATGGTGTCTAAGATATTTGAGACGAAAGACTATACCAAAGAAAACGAACCACATATTATTTGCCTGACTAAAACAAAATTAACCCCAGAGATATCAAGCGATACACTAAACTTCGAGGAATACAATATAGGGAGGGGAGACAAATTAAGAAAAGGGGGAGGAATTATAATCTTAGCAAAGAAAAATGTACTAGTCAAAGAAGTAAAATAGATATGCCCTCACAGGTAGAATTGATTGCACTGGAGATTAACACATCTGAAGGTATATTAACTGTGGCAAATTTGTACATGCCACCCAAAACAAACACCTGAGAATGAGGTGAATATGAAGACCTGGCAGAAAGTACAGTTCAGAGTTTAAGAACATTACTACATAGAATGCAAGGGGAATCTGAAAGGATTATATTAACTGGAGATTTCAGTACAATTATAAATTGGAATGGTCTAGATGTAAGAAGCCATGAAAGCTGTCGGGATCAAAAGCTTCTGGATCTTGTGCAGGAGTTTTCCCTGACACAGAATGTAAAGGAAAACACCAGAAAAAGAGGACTTGATGATCGATCAGTAATAGGTCTTATATTTACAAGGCAAGAAGATGATATTGACAATATAAAGTATCACCCTTCATTCGGCAACAGCGACCAAGCAGTATCATATCGCAATCTCGGGATTGCATACGGCAGTTACAAGTAATCAGCATTACAAAATGAGTCAAAACTACAAAAAGGACAATTATCATTACCCGAAGAAATACTTCTTAGAAACAGATTGGGAAAAGGAACCTAGAGAACAAGATTTAAATATTATGTATGGAAATTCTGTGAATTTTATGAAATAGGAGTCCAAAATTACATCCTTCAGCACAAAGAAACAGAAAAAAAAAAAGGTTTAATACTGAATGTAAAAAAGCAAAAGATAAAAGAAACTTGCTGTGGAATAGATACAGAAATCACAATAGTGAGAGGGCTTATAACAACTATAAACAGGCAAGAAATGATTATACGAAGATAAGAAGGGAGGCTCAAAGACAGTTTGAGGGAGACATTATAGATAAAAGCAGTGATCAACCCAAGCTACTATACAGCTACATCCGAAGCAAAACCAAAGTTAAAGATAAAATACAGTCCATTACGGACAAGGGGATCATCTTTACACAAGAAAAAGATATTGTGAAGCACTAAATGAAAACTTCTAATCAGTTTTTACAAAAGAAAATAAGTTTTAAAGAGATTATATGGAAGATGCATGCCTACACGTATAATCAGATATACAAATACCAGAAAAAGAAGTACAGGAAGTGTTAAGTAAAGTAGACAAAGGAAAAGCATATGGTCCTGACGAAATTTCAGGTTGGGTTCAAGAAGAATGTGCAGAAGAGTTGAGCAGACCATTACATTTAATATTCAAGGAATCCTTAGATCAGGGTAAACTACCTTATATTTGGAAGAAAGCAAACATTGTTCCCCTATTCAAAAAAGGGAATAGACAAAATCCACTCACCTACCGACCAATATCACTGACCAATGATGTAAGATACTAGAAAAGCCAGTAAGAAAAGCTTAGGTTAACTATCTAGAAGAACACAGTATGATAATAGAAAGGCAGTTCAGTTTTAGAAAGGGCAAATCACGTGTTACTAATCTATAAAGCGTCTATGACAGAGTTACAGAAGCATTACAGAAAAGAGAAGGATGGATGGACAGTATCTATTTAGATTTCAAGAAAGCATTTGACAGAGTACCGCACCAAAGACTTTTATGGAAACTGTACCATCAAGGAGGTATCCAAGGCAACCTATACTGCTGGATGCAGGATCTTCTCAGAAAAAATTAAATGAGGACAGTCCTAATGGAAAATTACTCATCATGGTTGGGAAGTGACTAGCGGAGTTTCACAGGGTTCAGTGCTTGCACCAGTTGCTTTTTTAGTATATATAAATAACATAGTAACACTGGAAATGGAAGGTATCTAAATATATTTGCTGATAATGCAAAAATACGAAGGAAAATTACTAATACAGATTCTTGCAAACAGCTACAGGAAGAATGAAATAAGCTTCATGAAGGGAGCAATAAATAGCAAATGTAATTTAATGTGGACAAATGTCATGTAAATGAGTTTGATAAAAGTGAGAAAAGACCAGACTGGGATTATAAGTTAGGAAGATCAACTCTACACATATCAAGAAGGACCTAGGAGTGATTATTAACCCCTCTGTGGCCGAGGGACCAGAATTTTCCCTGCACACCAGGCTGACACCGGGGCCATTTTTTGAAGTTTCGGAACTTGATTTTTTTTTCCTTGCCATATTGAAGAGAAAGTTCAGACGCACCTAACAGTGCAAATCCCAGCTTCCTAGACCCATTCGATGGCTTGCAATGGAGCGTGGAAGTTGCAGAAATATCGGCAACTGATAACCGCTGCCCAGAGCTGCTGCCGTGGTACAATCTTGTAGGTGTTGTTATTTTTTTAAACCCCCCAAAACAAATGCGAATGGTGCTGAAATGTTGTGCATATATGAGATATGATATTGAATGATTTCAGTACTTAATATGTTAGGAATGGTTGGAAAAAAAATTGCTATGAATATTTTTTCATCTTTTTTATATAAAATACGTTTATGGTTGTTTCGAGTTATTTTTTACGTTATCGTTGTGCCCATGCTTGGAAAATGGAGTGAAAGGGTTGAATTTTCAGTCCTAAATGAGAAAATTGACCGTCCCCTGGGGCTAGGCTCTCCCACAGGGGATGAAAGTGGAGGGTCAGATCTGATTAGCAATACGGAAGTTGAGTCGCAACTCCAGTCCCCACACCACATGCATGGCTAAAATTAGAATCACAATGCAGTTTCAAAACTGCGAATAAGTCTAGTTATTACAAATACAGAGGCAAAACAGAAGTAAATACGTTTACAGACGGGGGGAAACGCATTTTTTCCACAACATGTTCACCTTTCTCTATCATTTTACCTTGTTTTTTTCGCAATACATGTTCCTGTCTCGTAAACAGGGTGGTTGTGTGTGTTTTGCAAGGGAGGAAAAAGATTACATTTTCTGTTTGGGTCGAGATAATGGGTGTAACTATGTGGTTTTAGGCATGGCAATGAGCGAATAAATCGTACATCCACTCGTCACGGCAGCAGGTGGTGAAATGACGGATGATAGGCTATGTGAGGGGGTAAAGTCAAGATCAGTCTCATGTCCTAGATGTTCGTTCCCTTTCCGAAAGTTTTCACAGTTTTCTACAAGTTGCACTGCATCGAATGATCCAAATAATTGCAACAAACGTGAGCAAATATGCAAAGATACCAAGACAAAAATGTATTTTTCACTTATTATCATGTCTTTTTTGTTTGTGCCCGTATTAATTCATAATCATAAACAGGTGGTTGTGTGTGTTTTGCAAGAGAGGACAAAAACGATATTTTCTGCCTAGGCCGAGATAATGGGTGTAATTGTGCTCGTTTAGGCATGGCCAGGAACGAAAAAATTGAAAATCCACTCATCACAGCAGTGGGTTCTGAACTGCTTGATTGGGTGTACGGGAGTTTAGTGTAGGTCAGTCTGAAGACGTTCAGAACGTTCGTTCACTTCCCAAATATTTTTGCAGTTTTTTATAGGCCACGCTCAAACAACGCCTGCAGCCATTTATCTGCTAAACGTCATTCGACGCCGGAGGCCATGAAGAGGTTAATAACAGACCATCTCCGGCTGACCACATCAGTGAGAAGGTACGTAACATTTTTTTTTTTTTTTTTATGCAAGGAAGAAGGAACCAAAGGCCATGAGCCCGCCGTAACAGTTCCCTCCAAGAGAAAAACAAAATACAATAGAGAGCCAAATTCAAGATCCGATCATTTTGAGATGCCTGGACACACTACGTTTGAAAGACTGGAGATCATAGGCAGGAGGAAATACAGACAGAGGGAGACAGTTCCAGAGCTGACCTGTTGCATAAATGAAAGACTGGGAGTAACGGTTAACTCTTGCATTAGAGAGTTGGACAGAAAAGGGATGAGAGTTTGCTGCCAGACGGGTGCTACGCGCCCGTCGTAGAGGTGGAGGAATGCAAGCAGACAGTTCAGAGGAGCAGTGACCATTAAAGTAGCGATAGAAAAGACATAAAGATGCAACAGTGCGGCGAAGAGACAGAGGTTGAAGAGAGTCAGTAAGAGGAGGAGAGTTAATGAGACGAAAAGCCTTTGACTCCACCCTATTGAGAAGAGCTGTATGTGGGGAGCCTCCCCACACATGAGAGTTGTACTCCACACAGGGGCGGATAAAACCCCTGTATAGAGTCAACAATTGTGCAGGGGTAAAGAAAGAGCGGAGTCGGCTTAGCACACCCAATCTCTTGGAAGCAGATTTTACAAGAGATGTAATATGATCTTTCCAAGATAAGTCCCGAGTAAATGAAACCCCAAGCATGTTCAAGGATGATGCAGGATTAATCTGAATATTATTAAACATTAGTGGGTATACCTGTGGAAGATTTTGTCGGGTTGATAGGTGTAAGAACTGAGTCTTAGATGCATTAAAGACAACCATATTATTTTTACCCCAGTCAGAGATACGAGCCAAGTCAGACATTAGGTGTGACATAGCCTCATCCCTTGTTTCTTGAAGTAACTGTTGAGATGGGCGTTGCGGGAACCGAATGGAAAGATGAAGGGTGGAGTCATCAGCGTATGAGTGGATAGGGTTAGATGTACAGCTTAGAAGATCATTGATGAATAAAAGGAAGAGAGTTGGTGATAGGACAGAGCCCTGAGGAACACCACTGTTGATAGATCTAGGAGAAGAACGATGGCCGTCTACGACAGCGGCTATAGAACGACCAGAAAGGAAGCTAGCGATGAAGGCACAGATAGAAGGATAGAAACCGTAGGAGGGCAGTTTGGAAATTAAAGATTTATGCCAGACTCGATCGAAAGCCTTTGAGATGTCAAGTGCAATGGCAAAGCTTTCGCCAAAGTCCCGAAAGGAGGATGACCAGGAGTCTGAAAGGTAGGTGAGAAGATCGCCAGTGGAGCGTCCCTGACGGAACCCATACTGACGATCGGAAAGAAGGTTGTGATAGGAAAGATGCCTTAAAATTTTTTTATTAAGAATTGACTCGAAAACTTTTGAAATACAGGACGTTAAAGCAATTGGACGATAGTTGGAGGGTTGGGAGTGGTCACCCTTCTTTGGGACTGGCTGAATGAAAGCAAACTTCCAGCAAGAAGGAAAGGTACAAGTTGACAGACAAAGGCGAAATAGTTTGCCTAGGCAGGGTGTAAGCACAGAAGCACAGTTTTTGAGAACAACAGGAGGGACTCCATCAGGCCCATATGCCTTGTTAGTACTGAGGCCAGTAATGGCAGAAAATACATCAACTGAAGAAATTTTAATGTCAGCCATGAGGAAGTCAGAGGGGGGAAGTGATGGAGGAACAGCACCGGAATCGTCTAAGGTGGAATTGGAGGAGAAAGTCTGTGCTAAGAGATCTGCTTTATCAGTAGAAGAAATAGCTACAGAACCATCAGAGTAGAAAAGAGGAGGGAAGGATGAGGAGGTAAAGTTGTTAGAAAGATTTTTGGCAAGGTGCCAGAAGGAGCGAGAAGAATTCGAGTTGGAGAGTTGAGAGCATTTAGTATGGATGAAATTATTTTTAGTAGAGCGAAGAACAGACTTAGCACGATTCTGGGCAGAAACGTAAAGATGATGTGATTCAGGGGTGGGTTGGCTCCGGTACCTTTTGTAGGCCCTCTCCTTGTTGCGGACAGCATTAGAACAAGCGTGATTAAACCAAGGCTTTCTTGCGTTACTCAAAGGATATGAGAAAGGAATGTATGCTTCCATGCCCGAGAGAATAACCTCCGTAATGCGCAAGGCACACTCAGATGGCTCACGGCCATGGAAGCAATAATCATTCCAGGGAAAATCAAAGAAGTACTGCCTGAGGGCCTCCCAGTCCGCAGCTCTAAAATGCCAGAGACGACGTTTCCCTGGAGGGTCCGCAGGCCGTACTGGAGCGATAGGACAGGTTAAGGTAATAAGGATGTGATCGGAGGAGCCCAACGGAGAGAAAAGATTAACAGAGTAAGCAGAAGGATTGGTTGTGAGGAAGAGGTCAAGTATGTTGGAGCTCTCTCCAAGGCGGTCAGGGATACGGGTAGGGTGCTGTACAAGCTGCTCTAGGTCATTAAGGATAGAAAAGATGTAGGCTTGTTCACCAGGTGGATCCGTGAAAGGAGAGGAGAGCCAAAGGTGGTGGTGAACATTGAAATCTCCAAGAATGGAGATTTCAGAGAAAGGAGAAATGGACAGAATGTGTTCCATCGTAGAAGTAAGATAGTCGAAGAATTTTTGATAGTCAGTAGAATTAGGGGATAAGTAAACAGCACAGATATATTTAGTCAGAGAATGACAGGAAAGCCGAAGCCAGAGAGTGGAGAATTCAGAAGAATCAAGTTCAGGAACACGAGAGCAAGATAAGTCGTTGCGTATGTATACACAACAGCCACCTTTGGCTTTGAAATGAGTATAGAGAAAGTAGGAGGATACAGAAAAGGGTTTGCTGTATACATTGCTTGCTAATATGAAAATGGCATGCACATATATAAATGAAGACATGCTGAGAAAGATAACATCATTCATCAGACCAACCCTGGAGTATGCACCAGTAATCTGGAATCCTCATCTCAAAAAACACATAGCTAAGACTGAAAAAGTACAAAGGGCAGCTACAAGATGGGTATCAAGCTTATTCCCTAAAGCGCTAACAGGATCGATCGATCCTTTTTCAGGATTACAGACGATATCGAATGTGATCGATAGAGGGGCTTTTGGAAAAAAACTGCGGTCACTAGGCTTCGGCCCGATTGTGGCGTATATCGATGCAAACCAATGAGGACTAAGTCCTGAATAGGGAGGAGGGAGAATCCGTACCCGTACCCATGGTGGGGGGGGAGTGATTCCCCCCACACCCTCTTGCTGCCTTCCTATACCCCAATACCTTTGGTCCCTCTCCCCCTCCCTCACCTCTGACAGCCTCCGGCTCCCTTCCTCCTCCTCCCCCACCATCCTTTATCATGCCGCCATGGTTTTCCCCCCTTTCCCCCCTCCCTGTCTCCCTGAGGGGGGTTATATCCCCCCTACCCACCCTCCACACCTCCTGTACTCCATCTCTGCCTGTCCTCTTTGGCCTGTGGTGTCTGTCTCCCACCTTTATATACCTGTACCTCCTCTCCAGGCCTCTCCCCACCCCAGCCCTACCCCCCCACCCCCTGTGGTACTCCGTCTTCTTACAACTAACCCCCCCCCCCGCGCCTAGAGTATTATACCTCATTTGTTACTATTCACGTCGCGTGTTTTCATTAAGTACCAAATTACTGTTTGTGTAATTGTATACACCAATGCACGGAACATAGAATGTATGTATTTTCATGTTTTTTTTTTTTTAATGAATCTCCATGTATATACCGTATTGTTTTCTGTAAATGTTAGTATTGTTTGTTTTTTATAACAGTAAATGGGGTATTGTGTGTTTGTCGTTCTCTTACACCATTATCATTATTTTGCATGCTCTAGCTTTTTTTTCTCCTTGAAATTGTTACAGCTGCTTGATTTGACACCTCTGAGGGGAAGGGATGGGGGAAAAGAGTGAGTGGAGAGGGGTGAGGGGGAGTGGGTGCTAGAGTGTGTAACACCAAGAGAAAAGTTTTCATGCTTTTGCTCATTTTTTTTTATTTCGACAGCTACACGCTACTGTATGAGGGAAGGGGATGGGGGGAGAGTAGGTGGGGAGGGGAGAATTGTTGGGGGGGAAGGGTGTTGGGAATGAGTGAGGAACACCAACATAATTATTTTGCAAGCTATTGTTAAAAAAAAAAAAAATGGACCGGAAAAGTCTGAATGGGGGGTAGGGAGGGAGGGGAAGACGAGAGGGGGATGATAGGAGTGGGCTAGGTAGGTCATGGGAGGGGAGGAATCTGGGAGGAATGGGGTGGGAGCGCATAGAAAACTGGAGTTACCCCGCCTGGAAGGCTAATTTTTTTTTTTTTTTTTTTTTTTTTTTTTTTTTTTTTTTAGAGTCAGCCGTCATGCGGGTAGGGTGCGCGCTCTCGCTGCTCCCCACCCGAGTTTGACCGTTGGACGCTGTTGCCGTACCTGCTGCCCTCCTTTTCTCATTTTTTTTTTTCATTCCCTTTCACTTTCACCCTTTCTCTGTCTATTTATCTGTTCTTTCCTCTCTGTCATTTCCTCCACTCTTCCTCCATCTTTTTTTTTTCTACACGAGTCTTAAACTTTCGTTTTCCACCCACAGCGCTATTCATAATTTGTGTTCTTTTCATCTTCCACTTTCATTCTTTAACTTGCTCAACCAGCCATAGATTGTTTGTCCCTAAATACTGGTAAACTGAACGCTGAAGGCGGGACTGCTTAGGGTCCGCCATGATGGGGCTTGAATAGCCAAGTGGGGAGCCACAACAGACAGGCAAAAAGCTGATAGGGATAAGAATAGGTTCCCACTTGCTGGGCGTCCTGTGCTTTCCCCAGGGTCCCTTCCCACGACCTCCGTGTGGGGGAAAAGGTCCAAACCCGGGGCTAGGTGCACAGGGATAGGCAGGCCTTCGAGCACTATCACTTTTTCTCCTATAGTCTATCACCATGAAAAAGGGCACACCAAGGAAGAGCTCACTTAGTCGCAAAGTCACTGGGAGTAAAGTCACTAGGAGTATATCACGCAACACTGCTGCTGCCCAGCCCGTTTCTACACCGGGCTTCCATACAAGGGATACCAACTTCACCCCTCACTCACCAGATGAGGAAGTTGTTGAGCTTTCCGAAAACGAACCAGTCATGATGTTGGGAGAGTACTCTGCCTCCATCCAGATTAAAACTATCGATGAAAACGACACAACAGCTCCTCAGGACAACACTCCTGCTTAACCCTCTGTCTCAGCTTACCAGAACACTGAAGTGCTTCAGCACAGCAAAACTGTCACCATTCAGGATGACAACATTACCACCCCCCAGGATTATACCAGTGCTACTCCCCCTGCTACAGCAACAGCCATCATCCCTAGTAATGACACTGTCTCTGCAATCGATTCTATCCTCTCTGCCACCCATGACTCTGACAGTCAACAATGCACACATGACGGATGGGAAGAAGTAAGAAGCAAGAAGACCAAGAAAAAGGATAATCAGACAGCTCCCTCGACCACTACTAGCACATCACCTCACCACCAGTCCCAGCCCACAACTCCCACTAACGCAGACCAGGAAAACACTATTCCCACCTCCTCCATTGCCAGACTCCTCGTCACTCCGACTCCAAACTTTCCAACTCCCTTCGACGTCATAACAGCACTGGAAAAGGCTCATCCTGCCATCAAAATGGGGCTAAAAATGACACCTGCTGGGAACAGCCTCGTGACTCCTCCAAATCTGGCTACACTCCAGTTTCTCAAGAATATCACAGAGCTGGAAGGGAAACCTGTTTCTCTCACAACACCAGAACCTCCAACCACCCAAGCCATTCTCCTTCACTTTCCAATCAATATGCCACTCCAGCCCATCTTACAGCATCCCAAGGTAACCCAGGCCAAGCGCTGCACCACCACCTCTGGAGAACCAACCAGACAGGTGATGATCACTGTCAAAGGGGCTCTTCCTGGACACCTAGAACTTGGGAACTGGGGATCATTTTACACCTGTCCCTACACCAAGGAGCCTCTCATGTGTTACAGATGCCAGCAGTTTGGGCACCACAAAACAGCATGTCACCAGCAGGAGAGATGCGGTATCTGCAGCGGCACTCATGCCACAGAAGTGTGCCTACAAAGGCACAAAGATGGCCAAGCTACAAACCCAAAGTGCCCAAATTGCTAAGAACTTCATCATGCCTGGAACAAAAAAATGCAATGCTCGGCTAGCCCTAAAACAGGCAGGGAGAGAGAAACAGGAAGCTTGGATAGCCATACACAGAAAAATCCCACCACCATCATACATGGGGAACAAGCCCACTCAAGTAGAACAGAAGCAGCAGGTGCACCAGCAAACACTGACTCCACAGGCCGACAGAGATGCGGTCTATCCTTCCCTAGTGCAGGCAACCAGACCCAAAACACTTTTCGACCACCCCCAGGCAGCACCAGCCTTGCACACAACACCTGCTCCAATCCCTCCTCAACAAGTACCTCCCACTACATCCCCTCCCCGGCCAACAGATCGGCACTCCTTACCAAAACCAGCAATAGTCCGCCCCTTCAAGACGATGCTAGAAAGCCCACAGATACCAAACCCGGGCTGCCAGGAAATGGTAACCTTGACCAGAGCCGGTCTAAGAAACCTCTTCCGAACATTTGCATTAACTCTAGTGGCCTTGTTGAACAGAACACTTCACGACGGCGAACTCGACCAGGTATGCAACTCAGTTATCAACACAGCAGTGATAGCTTAGTCACCCAGCACACACATCCAAGCATCAGTCACACCAGAGTTACAGCAGCAGTCACTCAGCTCCCAACATCTCACATCTCAACGACAAGCTTCCCTGGTGAGAGGCTCCCAGGAGAAACTCCTGCAACAGCTCAGATAGAGAAGGAGAAGAAGGCTCTTGGACTCAAACCAATGTGCCTAACAGCAACACCACCTACAGAGGACACAGGGGCAGAAACAGCAGAAACTCCTACAGAGAAGTTAGATCTGACAAAAACACGTGTCAGAAAACAAACAGGCAGTGGAAACTCAACTCCCCAGAGAGACAGAGGTCCTTGCAGAAACAGAGCATCTCATAGAAATGACAAATTCATCAGTGCTTCACTGCATGGTCTCCGAATCCTCCAGTGGAACATATGTGGAATAAGGAGAAAGCTCCATCTTCTCCAGGAGGCTAGTAATAGGGATAACATCGACATCTTCCTCCTTCAGGAAACTTTGCTTCCTGCAACCTGCCCCATGTCCTTAAGAGGATATCGAATCTTTTCTCTGCCCCATATACAACGCCAGGCAAGAGGAATCATGATAATGGTTAGGGAAAACATTAGATGCTATAAGGTTGAGAACCTTCCTCATTGTGGCGAGGGAGTTGAAACGCAGGGCTTTACTCTGCATCTTGCACAATCAAGACTTACCATCTACAACATATATGTTAGTCCCACTGGAGGACACCTAGAACTTGAGGAACTATTCCATCAAGCTTCAACAGAATATGCTTTCACTGAAGGAGATATCATCATCCCCTTCTTCAGTCTCCATCTCCTCCAAATCGTAATGGAAGGCACCTCGCTGAGGTTTTGACTGACAGTGTAGGTGTAACACTTCTCAACACCGGGGAGCCAACACACATCTTAGGTGGCAGGCTAGACCTATCCTTTGTATCAACCAGTCTCAGATCAGATGCAGACTGGAGCCTACATACTACCCTCACTACTGACCACTTTGCAGTCACCTGTCACTTAAATATCCAGCCACTGTCTCCAACACTCCCCCTCCTCCAAGGTGGAACATAAAGAGGGCAGACTAGGAAAAAATTAGTTCTGCCTTATCACAGCAACCAGCATTGCTGAGGCCTTCACCTGATATCAGCCAACATGAGGAAGCCTTTGTGGCTGCTTTTCATGATGCAGCAAACATCGCCATCCCCAAGATGAAGTTGCAGACAAAGATACACAAAGACCACTGGTTCTACGATGAAAGAGTGAAAACACTCAACAACAGAGTGAATGCTGCTTGCAGACTTTTTAGGCGCCACAGAACCGACCACAACAGAGCACTTGTTCAGGCAGTTGTTCGTCACAGCACTGAGGAAAAGAAAATCATCCAAGAGGAAAAATGGATCAAGTGGTGCCAGAATATTGATGCACACACTATTCTGAGCACCATGTGGTGGAGGCTAAAGAAAATAGCAGGGAAAAAGCACCCTACAATCCTCCCCACCCCAACCCTGAGGGAAAAGCTGAGCACCTTGCAGCCTCCTTTGCAACTCGTGCTAGCTCAGATCAACTCCCAAGGGAGACTGTCCAAACGCTTGCCAGGTTACAACCAGGCAGAGCCAGAGAAATAGAGGAGGCGTGTCAGAGTAATGCTGAAACTGATCTGCCCTTCACATCCCAAGAACTCCAAAGATCCTAGAAGAAGAGTAAAGATACCACACCTGGGGCTGATAAAATCACATATAGCATGTTACGGCTTTCTGGCCAACTTGACAAACTGCTCTGCTTTCCCTTATAAATGCTTCATGGGCTGCAGCTACCTTGCCCCACCGCTGGAAAAAAAAAAAAAGCAGAAATTGTACCTATCCCAAAACCACGAGATCCAAATAACTGGCGCCCCATCGTCCTCTTCAGCTGTGTTGCGAAAACAGCAGAGCGTATGGTCTTAAACATACTAAAATGGAAGGTTGGCCCCCTGAACCCTGCCCTCTTTGCTTACACCAAAAACGTTGGTACAGCTGAATGCCTCACCATCTTCCTTAACAGAGTTAGCAATGACGCTGCACTGCTGTGTTCCTTGACTTTGAAAAAGCCTCTGAGCTTGCCAATGCAACATCTATTCTTTCTATCCTAGCACATAGAGGTGTTGCTGGTAAGATGCTTGGATGGCTCAGAGACTTTTTAAAAGGATGTAGTGCACTTGTTCACTTTCAAGGGCACTCCTCCTCCTTTCATCCCCATGACAACGGAACCCCCCAAGGCAGTATCTTGAGCTCCTACCTCTTCAACATACACATGAATGAGCTCCTAAACATACCCCTTCGACCAGGGGTAAAGATCCTTTGCTATGCGGATGACCTGGCCATTGTATCTATGGGGCCAGATAATGAGCACAATTCTCAGCATACCCTAAAGCTTATCCATGGGCGATGTCAGGAGTGGGGGCTAAAGATTAATCCCTGGAAGTCGAAAGCCATCGCTTTTAAAAAAACAGACCCTGAGCACTCACTCTCCATCCAAGGTACAGAGCTTGAGTGGGTCTCCAGCCACCAGTACCTAGGAATAAGAAGCTGTGCTTCGATGCACAGGTAAGGTACTTGCGGGAAAGAGCAACCATTAGGACCAGGGTCATGAGATCCATCACAAGCCTGAAGGGAGGTGCCAGCTACAACTTCCTTCGCACCTACTATACCCATGCCATCAGATCCTCGGTTCAATATTCTGCCGCATGTCTTGTAACTCTCAGTGAACATCTGTAAGCCAGACTGGAGGTAATATAAAACAATGCACTCCGACTTACACTTGGAGCCCCTATGTGGACCAAACCATGCAACCTCCAACAAGACACTGGCATTATCCCTCTAGGGATTAGCATACAGCAACACACAACTTGCATTCTTGTTAAAATGATGCATCTTCCCAGGCCATCACCTCCCGCTGATACAGTAATTGCAGTGCTGCATCGACAGACTGCTCCATATAGAGAAACATGGGCACAACGTGTGGCAGCAGCAATCTCAGTTGTTGGTATCAAAGACCTTATAATTGCCAAGGGAAAGGACACACCTCACCCCAGCTATACTATCCCTCCACCCTGGGCACCACCAACCATTCACCTGCGTACCATCACCCCCACCAGTTCCAAGGCAACATCTACAACAGCTCAGCTACGCCAGGAAGCCCTCCAAAGCATGCATGCTGCCTCCCTGGATGGAGCCCTGACATACTATACTAATGGTTAGGTAGACCTCTTCAGTAACACTGCTGGGGCAGCCATGATCTGTAATGAAACTGTTAAAGTGTGGAGACTCTCAGATGGAGCCTCCACGTTACACTCTGAGCTTGTTGCTATTGCAGGTGCCCTCCAGCACGCTCTTGACCAACCACTGTCACACCACGTAATACACACAGATTCTCTGACAGCCATACAGACACTTGCTTCTACTCAACCAAAAGATAACATCCACCTCATTATCCATGTACTCTCCCTTGCTCAGGAACTGAAAGAGCAAGGCAAACACATTACCCTGAACTGGATACCTAGCCATGTTCGGATTAGAGGGAACGAGAGAGTGGACTATGCTCCCAAACATGCCACCAAGAGGCTAAAAGTTGACATGCACATTCCCCCAAGCCTGGCACAGACCAAGCCAAAAGCCAAAAGCCATGCGTATCTTCTTTCTCGACGCCAGCACGAGTCATGCGTGGTGTAAGGTTCACCATCAGCAACCTGGTATGCTACGGCCACCCAGTACCAGCCTCTCAGTGTTGACAAGGCGGTCCCTGCCCATGTTCGCACTTACCTACACCGCCTTCGCCTGGGATACGAAGGGGCACGTCAAATGCTGGACACCAACAAAGAAGAGGAATGTCAGTACTGCAAAGAAGTGTCCAACAAACCTCTGCTTCACTACGTTCTCAGGTGTCCTGATACTACCACTCTCAGGACAGGCTCTCCAGCTTCACCACCAACCACTGCTAGTGAGGCATCAACAGCGGCTGCCAGGCTCATTGCAGAGACCCCAACAGCTGAGCTTGTAAAGCTCGTCTCTGTCAGACCCCCACGACGATAGGCAAGACGATGAGTTCAGCTTAACCGTGGGCGGCCTAAAGGCAAAGGCCCGCTCCAATAACCCATGAATGGGCTATTGGTAAATAAAGAAAAAAAAAAAAAAAAGGAGGCTAACTTTTTTTCAACTTTGATGGGCTATAGCTCATGAACCAATTGGTCTAAAATGCTCTGGTGTGTGGCATAAGGGGTGTAAATTCAAGCTCTAAACTTTGGCAATAACACTTTTTACTTCTGTAAGAGTCGAAAAACCGGCTCCATAAACAGATTTCCACGCCAGTACGGTCGATCGAATTGCTTATCCAAGGGTTTAAGGGATCTAAGCTACAAAGAAAGACTAGAAAAACTGAATCTACCAACACTACAAGAGAGAAGGAAAAGCGATGACATGTTTATGCTGTATAAGTGCGTCTCAAGGAATGAGAAAACAGACATAAATGAATATATAACATATGGGTAAGGATCAGCAAGAGGATATTGCAAAAAAATTCATAAAAAAAGAGGCGATGAAGACGTAAGGCAATTCAGTTTCCCAAATAAGGCAACTGATCAGTGGAATGCACTACCGAATGAAACAGTGCCAAAACTGTTCGTAAATTTAAGGATACGTATGATCAAAATGGTTTAAGACACGGGACTGTACTAGCTTGACTCATTCCTGTAAAGAGACGGTTGGGTAAGAACAATTAGGTAAGAACACACACACACACACACACACACACACACACACACACACACACACACACACACACACACACACACACACACACACACACACTCACACACACACACATTATGTTCTCACGAGTGAGCAGCGCAATATGCACAATTACTCATTGCACAACCAGCCGACTGCGTAGCAAGGTCGCCTCCAGATATATAGAGGCTCACGGACAACCCCTATAAAACATTCCATAATTTTCTTGAACTGTCTAGCTCCTTCTTGAACATTCCGGAATTTTCTAGAACCCTCTAGACCCTTCTAGAACATTCTACAATCTACACATCGCTTGAACCATCTATACCTCTCTTAAAAGTTCATGTTTAGAGCAACCTCTAAACGTTGTTAGATCATCATTATCATCATCCAGGCCTCCTTTCCCACCTTAGGGCAGGGTGAGGAGTAGCAACATCCAGATAGCCCAAATTTGCCCAGTCCAATGAGCCGTGATCCCATTCACTCATCATTCAAGCCCCCAGAATCCTAGCTCTATCGGATATGCCAAAAACATTCATCACGTTTTGTAGCTTCACATAAACGTATCCAGTAGAGTCAATTTATCGTGGCAGCGTTGTTAGGTCAGCCTCATTATTTTTACATGATACTATGGTAGTGAATTGGACTAACGGCACCTTATGTCTGAACCGATAGACTCTATGTGAAATTTCTGTATATGAAAATGGACCACCCTATATATATATATATATATATATATATATATATATAGATAGATAGATAGATAGATAGATAGATAGATAGATATAGATATAGATATATATATATATATATATATATATATATATAGATATAGATATCAATATATATAGATATATATATATATATAGATATAGATAGATAGATATAGATATATATATATATATATATATATATATATATATATATATATATATATATATATATATATATATATATATATATATATTTATCAGTTTGTCCATGACGACAACTCCTTTCCCTTTGTCCGGTCTAAGTATTACAATGGAGTCATCAGCACCAAGTTCCTCAAGCACTTTTATGTCCTCCTTTTTGAACACCACGGAATATATTATATCGCAATGCCTTCTAGCTGAATTAGAGTTGTAATTTGCAGTTTCCTTAATCCTGTTTCCCAGGTTATCGCCTACTATTCCATTTCTAAGAAGACCGAGTTTAACCACATCCTGAATCGTACAGCAGATTTTCTCTACAGCGAGGTGATGTTTCAACCAAGAACATTTATAAAAAGGTATGGAAAAATCCAGCCTCAGCATTAGCAGCTTCTTTTTCTTTGTGGATAAATGTTTGCTGGATATATTGAAAATCCATTTTTATTTTAATTAACCCGATTAATGCCCAGATTATTTAACTTCCTCTCATGTCTAAGTCTTACTTTCTCTGAGATTACCTTAGAATGTTCACAAAATCCTGTGAAGAAATGTCCAGTAATCAAGGAAAGTAACAAGATTCCTAAATGAATTCCTACATATTTCCAGCTATTTTAGGGTAGACTCAAGTTTTCTCTGTTGGTGTCTAATCTCACGTTCTAGTAACACATATTGCCAATCCTTATATATTCCACTTTTGTTAAAATCCTTAGTGTATACTTTGAAATACAGAATTTTAGGTATGGTGTCGTATTCATAACATGTTTGCAAGAATTTGATGTCCAGTCCGATCTTGATGGATAACTGATGTAAGCTCCGGTAGGTACAGAGTGTCTGACTTCCATATCATGTAATCAGCACATCAGCAATGGACCCATGGCACCGTAACTTCCATAAAAGACAAATAAAGATGGAGATGACACTCGCCAACATTTTCCTTCGATATATTTCTCAGAATTTTCGGACACTTCACGTGGCCATCATCAGGGTACATATGTGGGATCGTACCAAAGGGCAATGCTCGTTATGCTACAACAGTTATAGATCTAAAGTTTACCATTTTCTAGTTATATATGTCTCATACATTATTAAAATGAACATGAGCAAAAATTATAAAATAACACAAACCAAACTTACCAAACCTATAATTTTCGTATAGTACAAATAAAGAAAAAACTACAGGAAAAATGCACAGGAAAAATGCACATATAAAATTAATATACAAAAGCAATGCACAAAAAATAAAATTCACTAATCGTAAGTATGTATATATATATATATATATATATATATATATATATATATATATATATATATATATATGAGCCTCTGTGGTACAGTGGTAGAGTGTGCGTTTCGCACACTGGTGGACGCGGGTTCGCCTCCCGCCAGAGTTGTAAAAAATTTGGGAAGCTTTCACCGAGCCACTGACCACTTTGGCGGACATCAGGGGTGCTGTGGTTGAACCAGTGTCGCTTACCAGTATGCTTGCACCCACTCGCCTTAACGAGGGCCGATTACACTTGGTTCACAGACTACACACACATCCAAAGCCACTCCAACACTACAGTTACATTTACAAGCACTTCTCACCCTACATGCAGTCTCTACCAGACAGCCTAAGCCACTGGGTACAGATACATTGGCTGTACCGTCCCTGCTTCGGTAGGGATAGGCCGGTCCTGCAGCAGTGGACCTCAACGGCTGATGATGATTATATATATATACAATGTGTGTGTGTGTTCTTACATTATATATACAATGTGTGTGTGTGTTCTTACAGGAATGACTGAAGCTCGTACTGTCCCGTGTCTTAAACCATTTTCATCATACATCTTAAGTTTATTAATTGTTTTGGCACACACTAATTCATTCGCTAGTGCATTCCACTGATCAGTTGCCCTATAAGGTAAACTAAATTTCCTTAAGTCTTTATCACCTCTCTTTTCATGCAGTTTCTTGCAGTGCCATCTTGCTGTTGCTTCCCCTTAGGTTATAAATTCATAAAGTCTATTTTCGCCTTCCCTGATATGCATTTATAGAGCATAGTTGTGTCTCCTCTCTTCCTTCTCTCCTGTAGTGTTGGCAGATTCAGTTTTCCCGTCTCTCTGTGTAGCTTAGATCCCTTAAGCTTGGTACCGATCTTGTAGCGGCCCTTTGAACTTTTTCAATCTTATCTATGTGTTTTTTGAGATGAGGAGTCCAGACTACTGATGCATACTCCAGCATTGATCTGATTAATGATGTTATTATCTTTCTCAGCATGTTTTTATTTATGTATGTGAATGCTATTCTCATATTAGCAAGCAGTGTATACATGTTGAGTACCTTCTCACGATGTGGATATAGTCTGTTATTGATGATCACACCCAGGTCTTTCTCTCTTTCTGATATGTGTAGGGTTTTACTTCCTAACTTACAGTGCCAATCTGGTCTTTTCCCACTTTTACAAAATTTGATTACATGTCACTTGTCCACACTGAATTCCATTTGCCATGTATTACACCATTCATGAATTTTATTTAATTCTTCTTGTAGCTCTTTACAAGGGTCTTCTTTGTATTTTTGCATCGTCAGCAAATATATTTAGATAGCTTTCATTTCCAGTGTTATTGTCTATGTCATTTATATACACTAAAAACATAATTGGTGCCAGCACAGCCCTGTTGAACCCCACTAGTCACTTCCCTCCATGATGAGTAATTTCCCCTTAGTACTGTTCTCATTTCCCTTTTTCTGAGAAAAGCTTGCATTCCTCCTTGATGGTAGTGTTTCCATAAAAGTCTTTGGTGCAGTACTCTGTCAAATGCTGTCTTGAAATCTAGATCGATGCTGTCCACCCATGTTTCACTTTTCTGTAATGTTTCTGCAACTCTGTCCTTCTCTTTCTGAAACCAAATTGCCTATCTGTTATCATATTGTGTTCTTCTAGATGGTTTATCCCAACTTTTCTTATCAGCTATTCCAGTAACTTACAACACTGGTTAGTGATACTGGTTGGTAGTTAAGTGGATTATGTCTATTCCATTTCTTCAATTAGGGAACAATGTTTGCTTTCTTCTAAATATCAGGTAGTTAGTTTACCTTGATCCAAGAATTCCTTGAATATTGAAGATAATGGTCTACTTAACTTCTTTGCATATTCATGTAGCACCCAACATGAAATTTCGTCAGGATCATTTGCTTTAACTTTGTCTGATTTGCGTAAATCCTCCTGTATTTCTTTTTTCTGATATTTGTATATCTGGTAATATGTTTGGGCATGCATGTTCCATATCATCCCTATCAAAATAATTTTGTTCTGTAGAAACTGATTAGAAATTCTTATTTAGTGCTTCAGAAATGTCGTTTTCTTGTGTACAGGTGATCCCTTCATCCGTAATTGATTGTATTTTTATATTTTACTTTGGTGTTTGCTTCGGGTGTAGCTGTAAAGTAGCTTCGGTTGATCAATACTATTATTTATGATATCCTCCTCAAACTGTTTTGGGGCTTCTCTCCTTATTCTTGTTTATTTGTTTCATGCCTGTTTATAATTGTTATAAGCCCTCTTACTATTGTGTCTTCTGTATCTATTCCACAACGTCTCTTTTTTCTTTTGATATTTTATTCTTTATTAAGCCATTTCTTTACTTTCATTTCTGCTTCTTTGTGCCGAGGGATGTAATTTTGGACACATATTTCATAAAGTTCACAGATTTTTTTGTATATAACATTTATATCTTGTCCTCTAAGCTCTTTTTCCCATTCGATTTCTAAGAAGTATTTCTCTGGATCATGATAGTTGCCTTTTTTGTAGTTAATGCTCTTTCTGTAACTTTCCTCATTGTTAACTATGTCATATGTAATCCTGAAGCTGCAATTTAAAGCTGCATGGTCGCTTTTGCCGAATGGAGGGTGATACACAATATTGTTAATATCATTTTCTTGCCTAGTAAATATAAGATCTAGTACTGATGGTACATCAAGTCCTCTTTTTCTGGTGCTTTCTTTTACGTTGCGTTAGGAATAACTGTACAAGATCCAGGAGCTTTTGGTCCCAACTGCTTTCCTGGCTTTTTATAACTTGAGTATTCCAATTTATATTTGTATTGAAATCACCAGTTAGTATAATTCTTTCATGTTTATCCTCCATTCTATGTGGTAATGCTCTTCAACTTTGAATTGTTCTCTCTGCCAGATCTTCATACTCACCTTTTTCCCGTGTTAGATCTGGGTGGCATGTATAAATTTGTCACAATTACTTTTCCTTCAGATGTATTGATCTCTACTGCAATCAGTTCTACTTGTGAGGTATATCTAGTTTTATTTCTTTGACTTGCAGATTTTTCTTTGATAATATTATAATGCCTCCTTTTTTAAGTCCTATCTCTTCTCCATATATTGTATTCCTCTAGGTTTAGGGTATCGTTTGATATCCATTGTGTTAATTTTGTTTCAGTTAGGCAAATAATATGTGGTTCCTTTTCTTTGATATAGTCATTCATTTCTAATAATTTAGATACCATTCCATCTACATTAGAGTACATCAAGTTAATCATCATGTTTACATATTTGTCATGACTTGGGTCTGCTACATTCCTCCTTTTTATGCTCTCCTGTTTATGTACCACTTTCGTACCTGCAATCCAATTACTTTGTAAAAAAAAAAAATGTGTTCTTCTCTTACTCTGATCTCCTCTCGTTCTCTGTTTTTGCCTCCTCCCTCTTCTCTTTTAGTAATCCCAGTTTGTCTTGAGTTAGTGATCTTTTTATCCATACATTTTTGAATTCCTCTTTTTCCCACGAGTCTGTTTGCATTTTATAGTATCTCCTTCACAGGTTTACACTCTGGAAGGTTACTTTAAGAGGCCTTGACTTATTTCTCTTATAATTCCCTAGTCTTTTGTGTTCCTCTTTGTCTGTGAAGATTTCCTCTGATACCTCCTTCAATATGCTCATTACATTTGTCATCTTTTTGTCTCTCGAAATCTTGTTTTTTAATTCTTCCTCCTCTATACCAGTGATTGCTACAGATTTATTGATATCTGCTGAATCTTTGACCAATTTTGGATTTTTTGGATTATTTTCTTCACTTCTTTTTTTATGCTCTTTTCTTCGACTGTTGTTTCTAAGTCTTTCTTTACTTTCACCATTTCAGCATACGTGGTTTCCACATCATTTTTGTAGCTGTGCATTGCTTTATTCACCTGGGTTATCTTCTCCTCAATATCACTGCTATGATCTATCAGAGTGCTTGTTTGCCTTATTTTTTCTGTATCATTTCTGAACTCTTCCATAATACTCTCGTCATTGACAACTGTGCTTGCCATTTCACTAGGTTTCTAAGTAAATCCACATCAACTGACAGCTCATCTATTGTTTGTGTCTTTCTTGTTAACCTCCTTTCCTAATTTTTCATTTTCCTCCTACTGCATGTGCAATTGCTTCTTAACTGCATCCATTTCACTCTGAAATTACTTCTCTAATCTGTGTACCCGTTCTATCAGCTTACTGTACGTGTGTGTGTGTGTGTGTGTGTGTGTGTGTGTGTGTGTGTGTGTGTGTGTGTGTGTGTGTGTGTGTGTGTGTGTGTGTGTGTGTGTGTGTGTGTGTGTGTGTGTGTGTGTGTGTGTATGTTCTTACCTAATTACCTAATGGTTCTTACCTAATTGTATCTTAACAGGAATGAGTCAAGCTCGTACTGTTCTGTGTATTAAACCAGTTTTATCATACATATCCTTAAGTTTATGAATTGCTTTGGCAAATACTGTTTCATTTGTACCGCATTCTACTGATCAGTTTCCCTGTTTGGGAAATTTAATTTCCTTACGTCTTTATCACCTCTCTTTTTATGTAGTTTTTTTTTAAGTGTCCTCTTGTTGATGCTTCCCTATAGGTTATATACTCATTTATGTCTCTTCTCTTTTCCTGAGATGCATTTATATGGCATAATCATGTTTCCTCTTTCCCTTCTCCCCTGTGGTATTGGTAGATTCATATTTTCTAGTCTTCTTCGTAGCTTAGATCCCTTAAGCTTGGTACCCATCTTGTAGCGGCCCTTTGTAGTTTTTCAATCTTATCTGTGTGTGTGTGCGTGCGTGCGTGCGTGCGTGCGTGCGTGCGTGCGTGTGTGTGTGTGTGTGTGTGTGTGTGTGTGTGTGTGTGTGTGTGTGTGTGTGTGTGTGTGTGTAATTTTTCCTGTCTGCCTATTCCTTTCTTCACATTCTCTACATTCCCTTATTTTCCTTCTTTCCTTTCTTATCTCTCTTTTTCTTCCCTCCCCTCTACTTTCATCCCCCCTTTTCGCCCTTCCTCACTCCGTTTTCCAACCCCTCTTCTGCCCTTGCTACCCTCCTCTCAGTCAACCCTTTCCCTTCCCTCCCCTCTCCTTTTTTCTTCTTCCCTACCCCTCCTCCCACATTCCCTCTTTACCCCATCGTTCGGTTCCATCCTCTCCCCTCCCCTCCCTTCCCTCATCTCTCGCTCCTTCTTCTTCCCTCGTCTCTCCTTCCTCCCCTTCCGTTTACTTCCAATTCTCCCGCTTCTCTCTCAGAGAACCCTATCAGCACAGGTACCATTCTCGAATAACACGTGCCAATCTAAAAATGTTTCCCTGTACTTCTCTTCAATAAAACGAAAATGGATACCGGTGTGTCTGTTTGTGCGTGCGAGGAGAGGGGGAGGGACGGAAGGCTCTGAAATGTAAACAAGGGGAAATGTTTGCATACCACACACAAATACAAACACGTAGCGGAACAGGTGTTTACCTGCTTGATGAAAAGTATGCTTGTGCGTTCCCACCGAACTACCACTGCCGTTTTTCTCCATCTACTAATTCTGCTATCGTGCAGAATGGAATTGGATCAGATGTTATTGTCTTCCTCTCCCTCAAAATAACTTAATAAAGTGTGATATGTATGGGCGCATGACCTCTCCAGCTTGTGTGTGTGTGTGTGTGTGTGTGTGTGTGTGTGTGTGTGTGTGTGTGTGTGTGTGTGTGTGCTTGTGTGTGTGTGTGTGTGTGTGTGTGTGTGTGTGTGTGTGTGTGTGTGTGTGTGTGCTTGTGTGTGTGTGTGTGTGTGTGTGTGTGTGTGTGTGTGTGTGTGTGTGTGTGTGTGTGTGTGTGTGTGTGTGTGTGTGCAACCGGTAGGATGATAAGGTGCTAATAAATTAGATGAGGTACTGGCACCCTTTTATTCATAAATGTCCGTCACGACTGAGATTCGAACTAACCATCAAGGCTCATATAAATAAGGAAGCGAGCACGTTACCCCGAGATCATGTTGGCTCCTTAGGTGACAATAGGGTACTCCTACATGTGCATTTACTTACTGTAACAGGTTCACTGATAGTAAAATGTTTAATTATTATAATATTATTCGATTACATTATTTCTACATTATTCTAATCACTTTCAGATGATTTTCATTGGCATTTTTTAAGGAAGGACTTAGATAACCTTATATGACCTCTTATTATTTGAAATCCTTGCTTGAAAAAGAAAAAAAAGTGGTAGGAAGAGTGTCATATAAAGTACGTCACATTAGTCAAAGGGTTCCTCAAGTTTAGGTGATAGTTTATCAAGCTGTATTATTGCCTAGATAAAGAAATGAAGGAACTTACAAAATAAATAAGCGTATGGAAACCGCCAAAGAACAAATACAGAGTGAAAGCACTAGTACAAGACCAGTGAGAATACAAGGACAATGTGAATACAAGAATAATGTAAATACAAGGACGATGTAAGTACAAGGACAATGAGCTAAAGGGCACTATGCATTCAATAACGGTGAGTACAACGGCAGCTAGTACTAGGACAGTGAGTGCCAGTATAACCAACATAACATAAGTCAGTGCGTATGAGTAATGTGAGTAGAAGGAAATTATTTTACAACAAAATTGGGTACATTAACTGTGAATAAGGGAACATAGGGAATTCAATGCACGTGCCGGACGAATGGTGTAAGAGCCGAATATTTGATTTTGCCCTGCTAATCTGATCGTCGGCCAGTTATTTAAAATTGGATTCATTCCATGCTCACCTGACCATTAACCTTTCATCATGTTTTGTCCAAATTGAGTCAAACTTGTTTGTGTTTATATATATATATATATATATATATATATATATATTATGTGACGAAGAAGGAACCAAAGGCCACGAGCCCGCAATAACTGTTCCCTCCAAGTGAAAAAGAAAATACAAGAGAGAGCCAAATTCAGGACCCGATCATTTCGAGATGCCTGGACACACTGCGTTTGAAAGACTGGAGATCATAGAAAGTAGGAAATACAGACAGAGGAAGACAGTTCCAGAGTTTACCTGTTGCATATATGAAAGACTGGGAGTATTGGTCAACTCTTGCATTAAAGAGTTGAACAGAAAAGGGATGAGAGCTTGCTTCTAGACGGGTGCTACGTGCTCATCGTAGAGGTGAAGGAATGCATGCAGACACTTCAGAGGAGCAGTGGCCATTGAAGTAGCGATAGAAAAGAGATAAAGAGGCAACAGTGCTGCGAAGAAACAGAGGTCGAAGGGAGTCAGTAAAAGGGGGAGAGTTAATGTGACGAAAAGCATTTGACTCCACCCTATTGAGAAGAGCTGTATGTGAGGAACCTCCCCACACATGAAAGTTGTACTTCACACAGGGGCGGATAAAACCCGTGTATAGTCAACAACTGTGCAGGGGTAAAGAAGGAATGGAGTCGGCTTAGCACACCTAATCTCTTAGAAGCAGATTTTACAGGAGATATAATATGATCTTTCTAAGACAGGTCCCGAGTAAATGAAACCCCAAGCATGTTCAAGGATGATGCAGGATTAAGCTGAATATTATTAAACATTAGTCGGTACATCTGTGCAAGATTTTGTCGAGTTGATAGGTGTAAGAACTGAGTCCTTGATACATTAAAAACAACAAGATTATTTTTACCCCAGTCAGAGATACAAGCCAAGACAGACATTAGTTGATAGGTGTAAGAACTGAGTCCTTGATACATTAAAAACAACAAGATTATTTTTACCCCAGTCAGAGATACAAGCCAAGACAGACATTAGGTGTGCCATAGCCTCATCCCTTGTTTGTTGAGGTAATTGCTGAGATGGACGTTGCGGGAACCGAATGGAAAGGTGAAGGGTGGAGTCATCAGTGTATTTGTGGATAGGGTTAAATGTACAGCTTAGGAGGTCATTGATGAATAAGAGGAAGAGAGTTGGTGATAGGACAGAGCCTTGAGGAACACCACTGTTGATAGATCTAGGAGAAGAACGATGGTCGTCTACAACAGCAGCCATAGAACGACCAGAAAGGAAGCTAGAGATGAAGTCACAGATAGAAGGATAGAAACCGTAAAAGGGCAGTTTGGAAATTAAAGATTTATGCCAGACTCGATCGAAAGCCTTTGAGATGTCAAGTACAATGGCAAAGCTTTCGCCAAAGTCCCGAAAGGAGGATGACCAGGAGTCTGAAAGGTAGGTGAGAAGATCGCCAGTGGAGCGTCCCTGACGGAACCCATACTGACGATCAGAAAGAAGGTTGTGATAGGAAAGATGCTTTAATATTTTTCTATTAAATATTTACTCGAAAATTTTTGAGATACAGGATGTTAAAGCAATTGGACGATAGTTAGAGGGTTGGGAGTGGTCACCCTTGTTTGGGACTGAATGAGAGCAAACTTCCAGCAAGAAGGAAAGGTACAAGTTGACAGACAAAGGTGAAAGAGTTTGCCTAGGCAGGGTGTAAGCAGAGAAGCACAGTTCTTGAGAACATCAGGAGGGACTCCATCAGGCCCATATGCCCTATTAGTATTGAGGCCTGTGATGGCATCTACTTGCCCGAGTGCCAGGGGATTAACTCACCCTCTTCAGGCCCACAGTGGGGGGCGCAGGGACGTTCGTTACAAGAATGTGACAACGTGAGTTAACTTTTACCTGGTTGTGGTGTAGTGGTATGCTGCCTGGCTCTCACCTGAGAGTCCCGGGTTCGATTCCTGGCATATTGGTGATTTCTCTGATGATTTTTCCTGTGTAAAAATACAGGTTCTCTCTTCAGTTCAGCTGAAAAAATTTTAATGTCAGCCATGAGGAAGTCAGAGGGGGGAAGTGATGGAGGAACAGCACCAGAATCGTCTAAGGTGGAACTGGAGGAGGAAGTCTGAGCGAAGAGATCTGCTTTATCAGTAGAAGAAATAGCTACAGTGCCATCAGAGTAGAAAAGAGGAGGGGAGGATGATGAGGTAAAGTTGTTAGAAAGGTATTTGGCAAGGTGCCAGGAGCGGGAAGAATTCGAGTTGGAGAGTTGAGAGCATTTAGTATGAGTGAAATTATTTTTAGCAGAGCGAAAGAACAGACAGCACGATTCCCGCCAGAAACGTATAAAAGATGTGATTCAGGGGTGGGTTGGCTCCGGTACCTTTTATAGGCCCTCTTCTTGTTGCGGACAGCATTAGAACAAGAGTGATTAAACCAAGGTTTTCTTGCATTAGTCAAATGATATGAGAAAGGAATGAATGCTTCCATGCCCGAGAGAATAACCTCCGTAATGGGCAAGCACACCCAGATGGCTCCCGGCAATAATCATTCCAGGGAAAATCAATGAAGTACTGCCTGAGGGCCTCCCAGTCTGCAGCTCCAAAGTGCCACAGACTACGTTTCTTTGGAGAATCCACAGGCTGTACCGAAGTGATAGGACAGGTTAAGATGATAAGGTTGTGATCGGAGGAGCCCAACGGAGAAAAAAGATTAACAGTGTAAGCAGGAGGATTAGTTGTTAGGAAGAGGTCAAGTATGTTGGATCTCTCTCCAAGATGATCAGGGATACGGGTAGGGCGCTGTACAAGCTGCTCTAGGCCATTAAGGATAGAAAAGGTGTAGGCTTGTTCACCAGGTAGATCAGTGAAAGGAGAGGAGAGCCAAAGATGGTGGTGAACATTGAAATCTCCTAGAAAGGTGATTTCAGAGAAAGGAGAAATGGATAGAATGTGTTCCATCGTAGAAGTAAGATAGTCAAAGAATTTTTGATAGTCAGTAGAATTAGGGGATAAGTAAACAGCGCAGATATATTTAGTTAGAGATTGACAGGAAAGCCGAAGCCAGAGTGTACATAATTCAGAAGAATCGAGTTCAGGAACACGAGAGCACGATAAGTTGTTGCGTATACATACACAACAGCCACCTTTAGCTTTGAAATTAGTATAGAGAAAGTAGGAGGATACAGAAAAGGGTTTGCTGTCAGTTGCCTCAGATATGAGTTATTGGGTTGTATGTTTGATCTTGGTCTCTCTCGGATTGTTCCTAAAATCAAAACTACTTTTTCTTTCTCTAGCCTGAACCATTCCCGAAGATTTGGTTTGGACTGGATGAAAACTGCTCATATTTCCCATGTCATGTGATACTTACCTTTGACCTGTTATTGTACATGGTAACAGGTAATCCCGTGGATAATCTTAGACCATTCCACTAAAAAATAATAATAATAATAATAATGTTTTATTTACGTTCTTCAAACATAGAAAAACACTAGAATAAATCTGACCTTGTCCTGTGACTTTCTCTTTTGATTTAACGATGTTAGATTCACTTCCTTTTGTCTTGCCTTATCCTGCAAGCCTCCCCAATGTTTAGTCTAAATATGTTGAAAACTGTTTAAGATGATCATGCCGCGTGACCTTGACATTTGACCTTTCCCTATGACCTTGACTTTTGACTGACTGTCATCCAAATGAAAATCCCTTTGTCCTTGACTTACCTTAAAACGTTTCCCATATTTGGTCTAAATTGAACATGGTAAGATCAACTCAAACAGTTGTGATCAGATTTTGAATAACCTTAATGGATGGTTGACGGCTAGGCATGAACTAAGTCTTGCAAACATTCAGTCAGACTTCAAGTTTACAGGCGAGGTTAATGTTCGACCCATTCGTTTCTGTGTGAAAGTAATAACTAAATCAGTTCTTATACAGTTTGGATCAAACTTTCT
This sequence comes from Coenobita brevimanus, assembly GCF_032717465.1. Taxonomy (NCBI): domain Eukaryota; kingdom Metazoa; phylum Arthropoda; class Malacostraca; order Decapoda; family Coenobitidae; genus Coenobita; species Coenobita brevimanus. The sequence continues at coordinate 22,202,861 of NC_137005.1, forward strand.
AGACGAGCTGACGATCATCCAAGAGGGTGACCTATAGTTATTTTCAGAAGAATGGGTCAAAGGTAAAGGTCACACAACAAGGTTAACTTATGCAGCTTTTATCCATGGGCGACTAAAGTTCGTAATAGGGTTCATGTTAAAAAAGGACAGAAAGATTCAGCTTTGAGAACAAACAATTAAACGGCAAGATGAAAAAGAAAGATCAGATGTCAGTGTCACTGGGTGTTTTGATAGGACACGAACAAAAAAGGGTCGAAGGGCTAGGGGTTAGACAAGAATGATGTAATACTACTTTAAGAGGAATCCATTCATTGTCATGGTTCCAGGACAAAGTCAAACGACATGAACAAAAAGGGGTCGAAGGGCTAGGAGTTAGACAAGAATGATGTAATACTACTTTAAGAGGAATCTATTCATTGTCATGGTCCCAGGACAAAGTCAAATATTCCATCTCAGCAACGGGTGGACCAGTGCGTTGCAGTCTTTTGAGTGCTCCTTCTTGTCTTCATTATAGTTAAATATAAAACTTTATGTATGACCTGTGTTATGGAACAGAGACTAAAATCACTACTGTCCCGCAAAGTTCCAGGTTGAAAACAAAAGAGTTAGGTAAAATTACAAGTTAAAGTTTAATGCTCAAACTAACAACTAAACATTCAGGACTCATAAGAATAATGTTATGGCAAAAAACAGGTTAAATATATGGGTAACTGCAATAGCCTCTATTAACACGAAATTAGCAAGAGTAAATTTATCTAAGTCAGCCCTAATAAAATGAGAAAACCTGATAATGCTCAGTTAATGCAAGATAAATTATTACAGATACAAAATATTATTACTACTGACTGACACCTAAAACTCCACATGAATCACAAAAACCTCACCAGGCCTACGAATTAACATCCTATGCTATACAGTACAAGAAAAAATGTAACAACACTTATACTCAAATTACACAGCAGCCAGATGGTTGGAGACTTCCCGAGCACTCACGAAAATAATAACTGTACAGGGGAGGACAGATGTGTGAACAAAATGAGGAATAGATCTAAGTGGCAATTAATGCAGAGACTGAGCTCATTATATAGGGGCCGGCAGAGCTTGATACAACTTGTAAGAAGGACGCGCAAATGAAGCCATAGGGGACAAAGAGTTGACACTCCTGCTCTGAACAACAGAAAGAACGACTTACTCTACTATAAGGGAGGAGGGGGGGAGTGAGGTAGAACACGCACTATGGAAGCCACGAGGCGAATCGTGATCAAACATGCAGCATACTGTACGTTAGAATTATACAAAGGATGATGAAATCATAGGCTATGTAACACCTCCCCACAAAGAAAAAGAAATTTACAAAGGAAATTTCTTATTACTCTAAAACAATCTGTCTAAAGTCTAGATAAGCAATTTGCAATAACATTTTCTTTCCCCTTGACATATTGTATATCTAATGAATCCTCCTGAAGAAGTAGACTCCATCTTGTCAATCTCTGATTTTTATCTTTAAACTTACTAAGGAATTTCAGTGGGTTATGATCGGTATAAATGACTATGGGGTCATAACCAGAACAACAATAAAATGAAAAATGATGTAAACCCAAAACCAAGGCCAAAAGCTCTTTCTCAATAGTGGAGTAGTTCTTTTGAGGTGGAGTGAACTTCTTACTGTAATAAGATATAGGGTGTTCAATACCCTAATCATCCTCTTGCAGCAAAACAGCCCCAGCTCCTGTATCACTTGCGTCAACAGCCATCTTAAAAGGCTTAGCAAAATTTGGAGTAGCGAGCGCTGGCTGACTTAATAGGATAGCTTTAAGTTTGCTGAAAGAGGATTCACAGTCATCGGTTCAGATAAATTTAACTCCCTTTTTCAGTAGGTCTGTAAGTGGTGATACAAGAATTGAAAAGTTAAGAACAAATCTCCTGTAATAACCTACCATTCCCAAAAATCTTTGTAGCTCTTTCCTACCTTTAGGTCTGGGAAGATCACTTATAACCTGAACCTTAGCTCCTGCTGGTGCAACATGTCCATCACCAAGTACGTACCCAAGGTATTGAACTGTAGCTTGACCAAACTCACACTTTGATAAATTAGCGACAAGATTAGCCTGAACCAAACGCTCAAGAAATTTACTGACATGGCATAGGTGATCTTTCCAGTTGTCACTGAAGATTAATACATCATCAATATAAACAACACACCCTGCCAAACCCTCTGTTACAACATTCATGAGCTTCTGAAAAGTGGCTGGTGCATTCTTCATACCATATGGCATTACAGAACATGCAAAAGTCTTTCCTAGTGTTACAAAACATGAGATCTCCCTAGCACGTTCAGTCATAGGTACTTGCCAGTATCCCTTTAACAAATCAAACTTACTTATGTACCTAGCCTTTCCGATCTTGTCTATGCAATCTTCCACGCGAGGGAGAGGGTAAATGTCTGTTTTGGTTATCTGATTAACACGTCTGAAGTCGATGCAAAGCCGCTGTGACCCACCTGGCTTAGGGACCAGAGTGACAGGAGAACTCCACTCGCTCTGACAGGGCTCAATCATCTTGTGGTCCAACAGGTAGCCAAGCTCCTTCTGGATGAGAGGAACTTTCACTGCGTTCACACGGTAAGGAGGCAGTTTAATTGGCTTTGCGTCTCCAACATCGACATCATGCATCAACCCAGTGGTTCTTCCTGGAGTGGCACGGAACACTTGCGGGTACTCCTGCAGTAATGCCGAAAACTCCTGCCTTTCCTCGGGAGGTAGATGAGAAAGCTTAGTCTGGAGATCATTCATGATATCAGGATTCCTCCCCAAACTATCACTCAGGCTCATGCTGCATGGGAGAACTTCACTTGCAGACTCGGATGGAACAGCTACAGTGCAGACTGGGTTATTTTCGTCCCGCCTGTGATATAACTTTAGCATGTTGATGTGACAAAGTTGCTTGTTCTTTCTACGATCTGGTGTGGCGATGACATAGTTGATATCACTGAGTTTCTTCTCCATAAAATAATTACCACTAAACTTGGCTTGAAGAGGTTGCCCATGCACCGGTAGCAGAATCAAAACCTGATCTCCTGGCTGAAAATGGCGTAACCTGGACTTCTTATCATACCAAGTCTTCATCTTCTCCTGAGCAGCTCCTAAATTCCCTCTCGCCAGCTGTAAAGCAGTGGACAGCCGTTCTTTGAACTTCATCACATACTCCAGCAGGTTGACGTCATCTTCCTCCGACAGCCAGCATTCCTTGAGTAGCTTAAGGGGTCCTCTTACTTCATGGCCAAACAGTAGTTCACAGGGTGAGAAGCCCAGTGATTCATTTGGAGATTCTCTTGCAGCAAATACAACGAATGGAAGACCTTTATCCCAGTCTTTCTGATGTTCCAAACAGTATTTCCTGGGCATCGATTTGAGTGTTTGATGATATCTCTCCAATGCTCATTGGGTCTGGGGATGGTAAGCTGAAGACGTGATCTGGGTGATGCCCAACTCTTTCAGAAGATTACTTGAAAACATTTGACATGAAATTACTTCCCCGGTGTGACTGTACCTCCTTGGGCAGACCAAACTTGGTGAAGAACCCCAGCATTTCCTTAACCACGTTCTTTGCTGAGATATTTCTAAGTGGAATGGCTTCAGGATAAAGAGTAGCCATATCAATCAGGGTCAACACATAAGAAAATCCTGAAGAAGTCTTAGGAAGAGGGCACACAATATCCACCAACACACGGGTGAATGGCGCCTCAAAAGGAGGAATGGGAACTAGAGGTGCAACCTTTTCGGTCTGATTACACTTCCCCACAACTTGACAGGTCTGACAAGACTTACAATACCAGGAAACATCTCCGAAGATACCTGGCCAGTAGAAGTGTTTCAAAATGCGTGCCACAGTCTTCCTCACTCCAAGGTGTTCTGCCAAACTGGAATCATGAGCCACTCTAATGATATCCTGCCTACAAACACGAGGGATGACAACTTGATGTACAACCTCCCATTCACAGTCGGCTGATGCGTTGGGGGTCTCCACTTTCTCATAAGTACTCCTGACTTTATATAATAACAAGTAGAAGCACCGGTTGATTCTTCCTCACTGCAAGCAGAGTTAGCTAGACCTTTCAACTCAGGGTCAGCAACCTGCAACTCAACCAACTTTTGACGAGACAAATTATCAACACTACGGGGTACTACCTCATCTGGTGAGTGGTCCATTTTAGCAAGAAAAGTGTCAGCTAGGATAACATCATCATCATCATTATCCTCTAAGTCACCAGTAACTTTAGACTTAGCCCTAGTGACAGCACATGCAGAGAACACGTCAGGGATATCACAATCCTGGGTCGCAGTCACTGGTTCACTAGACAGCTGAGGAGCTGGACACACTTGACTTCCACCAATATCATTTCCAAGTAAGAAAGTTACACCTGGCATTGGGAGTGTCTGAACCAACCCAACCATAACGGAACCATTAACAAAACCAGACTCTAAATTCACTCTGCACAGAGGGACAGAGAAGTAATTATTCCCTACACCTTGTAAGATTACAGTTTCATCAGAGGAATTAACATTAGAGCCTAGAACACTGGTCAGCATAAGGGATTGGCAAGCACCTGTATCACGATATATTTTAACTGATTTCCTGCCATTACTGTCCAGAGGACTGAGAAAACCATCAGACAGGAAATTAGCACATGAACTCTTGAGAGTGTCACCCAGGTTACTGCTCAAAAGAGGAGCTTCATCATGAGAATTTAATTTACCCCTCAAAGCAGGTTCAGTTAACTCAGTTAAAGAATTCTGGGAACTCTCAAGGGTGGACACTAGACCAATTGATTGAATATTTAAAGACTCCTTTTTGTTCACATCATGCTGTCTCCTGAAACACTTCTCCGTAGTATGACCAAGCTTACTACAATAAGTACATTTACTTTTCTGAAATCTAAAGGTGAAGCTGGTATTTACTTCCTGAGAAACATCATCTTTATTCTCTTTCCTGTTACCTGTACTCTGAGTAGAGGCAACGTACTAACTCTCAGCTTTCCTTTTTTCTTTAGAATATCTCTTGTGAGTGAGAACATATTCATCAGCTAAAACTGCAGCATCAGACAAATTATCTATTCTTTTCTCATCAAGATATAGGCTTACATCTTTATTAATACACCTTTTGAAGTCCTCCAGCAAAATCATCTGCTTAAATTTATGAAAATCAGAATTTACATTCTTAGAATTTAACCACTGCTCTAACAGATCTTCTTTGATTTTTGCATACTCAACATGGGATTGCTTATCTTGCTTTTAAGTTGTCCTAAATTTTACTCTGTAGGCTTCAGGAACAAGCTCATAGGCCTTAAGAATCAAGCTCTTAACTACATCATAATTATCAGATTGATCCTGAGGCAAAGATGCATAAGTTACTTGAGCTTTACCGGAGAGAACAGTTTGAAGGAGTACTGGCCATTACTTTTTGGGCCAATTAAAACCTGTAGCTACCCTCTCAAACAACTGAAAATACTTTGTTAAATCAGATTCATTAAAAGAAGGGACAAGTTTAACATTTTTAGCCACATCAAAATCATCAGAGCTAGATGATCCAGTTCCACTTTGTTTCATGCGATACTCATGGTCTGCCTGAATCCTAGCAATTTCAATTTGTGCCTGTGCCTCCTGAATACGAGCCTGAGATTCAGCCTCCTTAGCACGAGCCTCCTGCAGGGCTAGCTGTAACTTAGGTATTTCAATCTGCGTTTGCTCATCTGGAGGAGTTACATTAAACAAGCTTTTATTAATCATGTCAACAATTTGATCTTTAGACTGATGAGAGCGAACAGCAATTCCCAATTGTTGAGCAACAAGCTTAAGTTCATTCTTTGTTCTGTTTTCTACATCACACACTGTTTGCACATTTGACAAAAAATCTTTGGCTTCATCAAGAGTAGTAATAGTAGACATCATGAATAAATCACAGGCACAAAATATCAAGCAATATCCTTATGATAATATCCTGAACATCCTGGCGAGGTCGCCAAATTTATGTTACGGAACAGAGACTAAAATCACTACTGTCCCGCAAAGTTCCAGGTTCAAAACAAAAGAGTTAAGTAAAATTACAAGTTAAAGTTTAATGCTCAAACTAACAACTAAACATTCAGGACTCATAAGGATAATGTAATGGCAAAAAACAGGTTAAATATATGGGTAACTGCAATAGCCTCTATTAACACGAAATTAGAAGTAGTAAATTTATCTAAGTCAGCCCTGATAAAATTAGAAAACCGAATAATGCTCAGTTAATGCAAGATATATTATTACAGATACAAAATATTATTACTCCTGGCTGACACCTAAAACTCCACATGAATCACAAAAACCTCACCAGGCCTACGAATTAACACCCTATGCTATACAGTACAAGAAAAAATGTAACAACACTTATACTCAAATTACACAGCAGCCAGATGGTTGGAGACTTCCCGAGCACTCACGAAAACAATAACAACTGTACAGGGGAGGACAGATGTGTGACCAAAATGAGGAGTAGATCTAAGTGGCAATTAATGCAGAGACTGAGCTCATTATATAGGGGCCGGCAGAGCTTGATACAACTTGTAAGAAGCCATAGGGGACAAAGAGTTGACACTCCTGCTCTGAACAACAGAAAGAACGACTTACTCTACTATAAGGGAGGAGGGGGGGAGTGAGGTAGAACACGCACTATGGAAGCCACGAGGCGAATCGTGATCAAACATGCAGCATACTGTACGTTAGAATTATACAAAGGATGATGAAATCATAGGCTATGTAACACCTGCCAAGTAACCTTCATGTTTGCCATCATTGCTTTAAGAAGGAACCAAAGACTAGGAGCCCGCAAACCGTTCCTTCCAAAGAATAAAAACAAAACAAAAAAAGAAAAGAGAGCGAAATTCAAGATCCGTTCGTTTCGAGATGCCTGGATACATTGCGTTTGAAAGACTGATGATCATAATGAAGTAGGAAAAACAGACAGAGGGGGACAGTTCTGGAGCTGACCTGTTGCATAAATGAAAGACTGAGTGTAATGGTTAACTCTTTCATTACACAGTTGGACAGAAAAGGGATGAGAATTTGTTGCTAGGCGGGTGGTAAGCGTCTGTCATAGAGGTGGAGGGATGCAAGCAGACAGTTCAGAGGAGCAATGAGCACTGAAGTAAGGATAGAAAAGAGATAAAGATGCAACAGTGCGGCGAAGAGACAGAGGTTGAAGGGAGCCAGTAAGAGGAGGATAGTTAATGTGTCGAATAGCCTTTGATTCCACCCTATTGAGAAGAACTGTATTTGGGGAGCCTCCCCACACATGAAAGTTGTACTCTACACAGGGTGAATAAAACTGAATGATGTGTTTTAAATTAAACATCCAGCGAGACTTCTAATATTATGCCATGAATGCTAATGGACCACTTGTCCTTTTGTGCATTCTAATAACTGTTTTGCAGTATTTTCCTTAGTAATTCGTAAACAGAAAACAGGTATAACCAGTGAAGTGCGTTTTGTGAACGCGTCAGGAGCAAGCAAGTGTTTGTACATAAAACTATCATCATAATTTTATCTTGGTGTAAACATTCAACATTTCTACCAAGGTAGCTGAACAATAGCAGAGGAGTATTTTAGCTTAAATATTTATTTCTCACGTTTTCGCTCTTTCACTTTTTGTCTCTGGATGCGCATATAGTAAGACGCCGTAGAATTTATCACTAGTGCAATGTTCAGTTCTGTGCTCCTGATTTGCCGTGCCAACGAAATGCATTGGTAAATGCTTGGCTGTTGATCAAATGATAAAATCCAGAAATTTCACTCCCTAAACATAGAAATAATGTTCATGTAAAATTATGTGTGCAATATCCGATATTTAACAGTTAGAATTCATGCAAGAGAACATAATGTTACAACAGGAAATCTTTTAAAATTTGATTTCGTATTGAAGCATGTCAATTGAAGCCCAAGGTACATTCCTTCGGAAAGCTGGGATTCCGAGTGGTTTCTTTAGTCTCATGGGTAAATATTAGCTAAAAGCAAAGTTTATTAAATGTATCTAGTACGTGTTAAAAGAATCTATTCTGTATCTTACGTAGTATAAAATTAGCCTCTGAAAACCATCGCGGTCAGGCGAAGTCATGTCGGGCCCAGCCGTCTTGTTGGGCCGCTCTTTCTCAGCTGAACATAGAGTAAACATCACTTCGCACCCTGTGCTTGCTCTCTCGTAATAAGCAATATTTACATTATTGAAAAATTTATGTACACTTCATCACTAAATATCATGGAAGTGATTATAGAAATTGACCGAGTTCCTAATCAAATTACCCACCGATCACTGGCAACTTCTGAGTTTGTGAATGCTCCCATTAACAATGGTTAAATGAATCTCTCTGAGAAAAGCTACACCTCCCAGCCTGGACACTCGCACCAGTTATGGGGAGACCCAGCAGCAGCAGCGGCTAACGGCCTTGTCACCCAGTGATTTCCCCTCACCTGCGTGGGCGAGTGGTGTTGGTGAGGAATCGGTGGACATTCACAGAAAGGTAGCAAATATGAATGCTCGCATTTGTTCCCTCATAGATCATAGCTTCAAATACTAGGTTTATTAAACTTCTTCAAGAGTTCATTAAATCACTGTGCAGGTAAACTGAAACACTTCATGCATCATTTGAAAAAATCTCAGACAAGCATGAGGGTAATTTTGAGGAGGTTCGATATGTTCAGTACAGAGCAGAACAATGTCAGCAAGTCATTGACTCCACCAGAAATTGATAATTAGGACCTCGAAAATGTCCAAAGACATTTGTACAGTTTTGCGATGTGTCCCACTGCATTTACATGAGCCTCATATGACGTTACTGGTTAAAGTGGCAACCACCATAAGAAAACCAAATGAGAAAACTTCTGCAGCAAAGAGAAGCACCGGCAATGGACATGGAACATGAGAAACATGGCTTGCCTCAAACATTAAGCATGGGCTTAATGATGTGCTACAGTTTGCTTTAGAAAATGATATCGATATTATTTGTCTTTAAGAAACCTGGCATTTGAGCAGTGATAACATCATCACTGGGTACCAACTTTTCACTGCTGAAATCTTACTCCAGAACAGTTATGACAACACCTACCAAATACAGGTGGTTAGCTATCTGTAATTTAAAAAAAAAAAAAACTATTCCAGTAAAAGTGATAAACAAGTCTTTTGTTGGTGATGAGAGTCAGGTCCAAACCACCAATATTTACTACAAAAATGATCAACGGTTGTTTCAGGTACTTAATGCCTATATATCCAATACTGTGCTTGATTTTTCATAATTATACTCGTACTCCCTCACAGGCTAAGTACTATGCATCCTTGCAAGCGATTTCAATGGCATGCCAGCTTTTGATTTGGGAACAGTGCTGCGAGAAAGCATAGCAGAAGTGGAAAGGAAGCTAACCTCATTTCTCGAGAACAATGTCCAGATTAATAATGCCCTTGAACCTACATATCTACAAGGTAATATGTTGGATTATATCTTCCTAGTTGATGACCCTTGTCTAAAATATCGCTATGGAATAATGGACAAACTTATATAACTTTGGAATCTGTGCAGAAACAGAACGCCCAGAGTGTCAGGGGATATCTCACACCTAGAACACGACTAAATATTCCGAAGAAACTTGAAGGCACTTTACGGGACAAAACGTAACTATGTTATTATGAATATAAGCTCTCCAATAACAACTTTATTCATGATTTAATTTCTCATCTTGAATCTACAATACCGGAAGTGAGCAGTGGTCAGAGAAGTAGGCCCACCTATATCAAGAGATGATGTAACTGTGATGATGCAATGAAAAGAATAACAACCAATATGAAAAAGTCAAGCAGATGCTGGAAAATAATCTAGTTAATCAGAATCTATTCCCAAGAGAGTTGAGAAAAGGTCCACGACGTCAAACTAGCAGCAAGAGAGAATCACTGAACCTCCTTCCTTCAGGGAATCAATCATATTCATCACATGGAGAGCGGTCAAGAAAAGTTAATACCATACTAAGGAAGAACACAAAGGCTTTTGTGCATCAAAACCCAACCGGGAAAGCCATTTATTTTATAACTCAGTGGGCCAAAGCATCAAACTATGACTGCTTGCCCTTTAAAATCATGAAGGCACATTGGAAGAGAATCCAAGGGCTGTCCTGACAGACTGGTAAGGCAATCATCAAATCTCATCCAGTCAATAACAAACTTATTATAGGAGAGGAATTAACCTGCCGAGTGCCAGCTGACTTGGGACCTTCATGGCACCCCAGAGCCGGCCAGTTTTCAACTTACTTTGCTAGATACGTTACGAATGATGAGAAAACATCGAGAACAACCATAAAAGTACTCACAGAAGCCTGAAAGGTCGATTATGAGGTCGATTCTCTCTCGGCGAGTAACTGAAATGTTCGGATTGACGCCCGTAGACTTCATATGTCTAACCTACACCCAGCGAGTTGAGGTCCGAGATATTCTTTTTCTTCGTGAGAAAGTATTCCAGATGACCCAGGAACACTCTCGGAATGTATATAAAGTAGATGGTGTGGGAAATGTCGCCAAGCATAATTATCTCCGGGGGCGCATTACCACATTCCAGTGAGTGAATGGCATTTTTCCGATAATGTTCGTATTATTGGATTTTCTAGTTTTTACATAAGTGTTTGCTCACACACACACACACACACACACACACACACACACACACACACACACACACACACATATATATATATATATATATATATATATATATATATATATATATATATATATATATTATATTTGCGTCCTTTTTTCACACAACGAATTATTCTTGCACACTGTACTCACTGTGTGTGTCTTTTCTCGAATGCACAAGACATTACACAAGTTATATAATGAAGTACTTACACTGCACTTATTATGAAATCACTTACACTAATTTATAAATTATACATCGCAGTTGCTTATGATATAACTGACACTAATTTATATATACAATTCAGTAACACTCATAGGCGTCTTGTTTCGCACCTAACACAGGTTTCTAACACTTCGAAGTGGAGGAGGGTGTGATATTCCTCAAGCATGGATTAGGCACAACCCCACGTCACACTCCATACATTTTTAGAAGGCGGCATAGGTGTTAGAGAGGAGAACGATTCTTAGTATTAGCTCCCTCGTAAAAAAGTTCTTGAAGAAATCGATTCTCCTTGAGGTGGGAGTCAGCTCCTGCACAGTACAACCTGCCATATCACCGCCTGTGAAGGGATGAATGATGGGAACGAAATTGCTTCTCTCTTCTCACTCCCACGTGACTTCATCCCCTCCTTCAATTTCGCCCTCGTCACCAATGAGGCCACATCCGCCGCCGTCGTCAGGATGGGGAGGAAATTCGGTAGTAGGCTGGGGAGAAGGTTGGGGAATAGAGCTTGTCTCCACACTTTCCCCATGACTCACACTTCTTTTCCCCCTGTCTTTTCCCTCACCTTTTACTTTATCTTTTGCTCCTTTCCCCACCGTTTGAGGCCGTGGGAAGGAAGTGCGGGGAGGGTGTGGGGAGGGAGCTCTGGGAGGTTCAGGTGCGGTGGAGATGCTGGGTTGGGAAGAGGCAGTGCGGCGTGGGGCGGGTGGTGGCAGGTATCATCACACACCACGTAATTAGAACAAAGCACTGCTCACCTTGTACTTTTTACTAAATAGCTCTTCCCCACTCCTCTGGGTTTTCCTAGGCAATCCTACCCACAAAGGAAGCTGATGTTCACCTGAGGGGTTGGCCTTGTATTCCTCATCACTAGAGGAATCATCCATGGAGCGAGAGTGGCGTGTTAAGGAGGGCAGTAGTGGTAGTGGTGGTGCAGGGTGAGATACAGCCATGAAAACAGCCAAATACCTTGCTTTTCTTGGGGATGGAATGTCGTCCTCACTGCTTGATTCCGACTCAGGTTGGATGTAGTCTTGATCAGCAACATCATCATAATGGGAGAATCACTTCCTCCATCACTGGGGATGTTCAGGAGATCGTCAATCTCATGTTGGGGAATACCGCGATCTGCCATGGCACTAACTCACTCACTCACTCACTCACAAGAGGGACTGAGTTTGCAGAGCCCAGTGCGGGAAAGGGGACAATGTGATAGCTCATAGCGTGGGTATTAGGCCGAAACAGGCGCGGGAGTATCCCTAGCAAATATCTCACGCCAAAATTGAATTTATGAATTTTGGCAAATATCTTAAATCGATAATGTACATGTATGTCGTTGGCATTTTGTGAACATGCAGGGCCTGATGTACATATACGCCACCGCAGTGGGTTAAGGCAGTGGATGAGGAAGGATAGATCAACTGCTCCTGGAAGCATATTCTCGATGCCTATTGCTGTTCGGCACTTGGAGAAATTAAAACCAATCAGCACTAACAGCATGTGTGGGGGTGTAGAGGGGAGGGTCTAGTCAGCTATCCCCTCACAATTAAAGAAAACTAATTTAACAAGTAACTTGCTCCTTTTGTGGGCAGATATAGCAGGTTAGTTTAGGTTAGGTTAGTGCCTACCTGTAGTCACTAACTTAACCTAACCTAACCTAACCCAACCTTACCTAACCTAACCTAACCTAACCTAACCTAACCCAACCTACTATATCTGCCCAGAAAAGGAGCAAGTTACCCTTTAATCTAGATTTCTTTACTTTTGGGGGGATAGGTGACTAGACCCTCCCCCCAACACCCCCTCACTCACTGCATGCGCTGATAGGTTCTAATTTCTCTGAGTACCAAATAGCAATAGACATGTGGAATATGCCTCTTGGATATGATGATATCCAATATGACAATCTGCTTCCTGTCCAGTTTAGACAAGAATTCTGTTGCATTTTTATATTATGATATGGAGTGAAGGGTAGGGTAGCTGCCCATGATTTGGAATAAGGCTGTCGTCGTTCCTATTCTCAAACCAGGGAAACCTGTTCAATACAGATCCATTTCTTTTACCTCCTGTCTATGGGTTTTTTTTCTAATGGATAGTCATGGCGAAACTAATGCACAAGATAAAACCAAAGCTTGCCAAGTATTTATACATTTTCTGTCTCGTAGGGGAACACAGCAATGTATTCACAAGGATCTATCTGGTATATGGATGAAATACTCTGTATTCATTCATCTTAAAGAGGCCTTTAATAGGGCAAATCCAGCAATAACAGTAACTGAGCTACCCACATTAACTCCTGGAAACAAATTAAGATTATAAAGGAATACCTCTCTGATAGGTACAGTTGTATCTATTTCAGTGTCTATGCGAGATGGAAAAATATGTAGTTGGGCATTCCACAAAGGGGTTCTATCATAGGCACTTTCAATATTCTTATGAACATTATTGGATCCTTTAAATTTGAGGGAGTAATGATTATTATTTATGATGACATTGTCCTCTAGGCTAACACCAAATTCATCATATCCTTGGCTGATACCTTTAGTAGGTTATGTGACTCAATAGGACTCATCATTTTCCCCAAGAAGTCAAAGGTTCGGCATAAGAAATAGGAGAAGGAACAACAGAGGAACAATCAGCATTCAAGGCAGTAATTTAGGAAACTACAGGCTACAAGTATATTGGGGTCATAACTTGTAATTGTAATTATAAGAATGATTAACTTGCAAAACTTAAAAATGTCTGTCAACCTAGGCCTACACTTCTAAGGAAGGTAACATGGGGATGTGTAGAGTCCTCGGTTCCAGCACTGCAGATATTATGTTTTACCTCGTCAGTTATTGACCACATTTGGTCTTAAAAACAGAAAAAAAGAAGAGCTATAAAGACCATGCAAACCATAGTCATTTAGATTATCATAGGGTGTCTACTTACAGCTAGAGAGGCGATAGCTTGAATGGAGGCAGGATTCATTGTCATTACAAAGAGGGGTTGTGAGATAGCAGCCCTGCAGGTTGTGGCATCTCTTAAATTATGTGATAAGAAGAAATTCTACAATGCAGTATTGCATCCTAATAGATGACAAAGGGAGTCAGTATGGCTACAATCCGTTAGGGATATAATAGATGATGTTGAGATTCATAGGTGCATCAACGATCTGAGGTAACAAGTGAAAGACGTTCCACCATGGGATATCTCAAGTTGTAATATCTTGTTCTAACTCGATTTCTAGAAAACATGACACTCAACATGAATTGTTGAGACAGGATTTTTATAAAAGTGTGGTTGATCTGCAACAAAAGTATCCTGTACACTGTTGGATTACTGCAGGAATATGAAAGGTTTGGCTGTTATATTGTTCTGTACCACGACCCTAATGGATCTAAGTCTCGCATAGTGAAGTCAAGATCTCCGATGATGTTTTTATTACCCATAATGAAATGCTTGGGATTGCTATAGCGTTGTCCCATATGAAATTCAAATTCAGCAATAGCTGTGTGGTAGTTGCCTCCGATAGTCTCAGTGTACTGCTATCTATTGTTGCAAGATCACCAAATAACTTTAAATTGGCTTGCAGAATACAGCATCTGGTCCATGTTATTGTGCAGAGTGGAAGAATGGATGATTTTATGTAAGTCCCTTCTCACTGTAATATTACTGGTAATGAAAGGGCGTATTAATTTGCCTGTGAAGGTGCTAATTATAATAGAGTTGACTATGTTCTACAGTTACCAACATCTGGGTTCAGGACTGTCATTGGTAATCTGGATTATTTGTGCTATGGTAAATACTTTAAATGTATGTAGTAAAAGTATACAATTGTTGACAAAGATACTGGTGTAACGGGAGGTAACTCTATCTAGTAATAATCTGGGTCCCCTTATGAGACGCCACCAGACCAGTTGTAGACGTCGCCAGACTAGTTACGGCAGAGTAAGACTTGGTTATTAATATTTACGGGAGGTATCGGGTGAGAAATGCCTACAGGAAGAACTGTAGACTCCGGGGGGAAACAGACTGCTATGCTGTGTCATTACATTGTACAATGCAAAGATCTCATAGACTATGGAGATATATGAGTTGATGTATCAGTTACCAATTTGGTATCTTTCTTTCTCAGAATTTCTATTTTCAGGAAAGTTAAGGAATTTCCAAACTTTGCAAATGCCTTCTAGAAATTCTTATTTTATAACGTTCAAATGCCCTACTTTATTGATATAATTGTACTCTATTCATTGCTTAATATTTTATTGGCTGCCATTCAGTATTGTCATGGAAATCCTCCAAAAATATCTACTAAGTGTTGCATTTATGTCTCTTCTGTTAAGCACTAAAATATGTAAATTTAAAAAACCACATTACTCCTCCAGTTATTTTTACACGGGTATACCATTTTTCCAGTGAATTATGACTGCTCCCGTAATAGGTGTACCAAGTTTGTTGTTTCATATGAGTAGCCTCTTTGTCTGCGTGGTTTTGTCAGTCTGTGTACATGTGACTGTCTACTTATGTTTTCTGTGTCTTCATGTTTGCCTGTCCGATTCTATCAGCATGCTTCTTTTTTTTTCTTTCTGCCTGTCTGTCCATATGTCTGTCAAACCAATAAAACCGCTACGATCAAGTTGATTATTTTCAAGATGGTTGTATAACGCCTTCAGGATGACTTTATATATTTAATTATTTTTGCACCAACATATGACATTATTCACTTTAGCTGAAAAATCTATTTCAGTAAAGTGGCCACTTAGACACAATTAACTTTTTCACACACAATCTGATATCCATCTTTTAGTATATTCCTGCTACCTCGAAACCATTCTTTTTCAACTTTGGAAAGACATTATACTGAATGGTTTACTGAACGAAAGATGCTATCGGTTTCCAGTGAAAGTATGTCAAAAAAGAATGCAGAGGTAAATTCTAACCACACCAGGATGTATTATACACTTATATTAATGCTGCTATTTCCATACTGTTTTACTCAGGTTTGTGACTTGTTTGGACCCCACTCGTGCTGAGGATCAATGAGGATGTTGTGCCAGAGTCGTGCCATATTTTACTGAAAGTGTGAATTAGGAGAAATGGGGGCTGGATTTTCAGTTTTTGAGAAAGGAGACATAACATGTTCACCACGAGAGAAATGAGAAATGCATTTGTTTCCTGCATGGGCACGGCTTCAGGACACGATTGCATTCTATATGCCATGGTTCGTCATGTAGGGCAGCAAATGGGAGAAATGGCGTTCCCTCGAGCTAGATCCTCTATTGGATCATATAGCCCCGCTAGGTTACAGGAGCACGCTACCACTCCCGGCAAGGCAGTCCCGGGCGAGGCTTGAACTCGCATTCCCCCGATTTCGAGCTTGATGATCTTTTCTATTGGCCTTGTTCGCATCGTGTAGGAGGAGGGGATAATGCCAGTTAGTTGGCGACTGGCCATAATCCTCCCAGTCCAGGAAAGGACAGGTATACTGTGTCCAGTTTCCGTCCAATTTTTGTGACGTCCTGTACTTGCAGATCTTTTTAGATGAGGCATGCACACATTGTTTGGGCATTATGAAATGGCGGGTTTTAATCCCAGTGTTGGTTAAGGCCAAGGATATCCATAAAATTTTTTTTCGCCCGTCTGCAACGCATATGCCTTCAGGCAATACCATGTAGCGTCGTTTTTTGACCTGTAGAAGGCATATGACATGATAATTTATCCGATATCCATATTCATGGTCTTTGGGGTCGCTTACCAATTTTTATTTGGAACTTCCTCTCAGAGGAACTTTCAGGTGTGTGTGGAATGTTAGCTGTCTCCCCTGTGCACTCTGGAGGAGGAAGTGGCTCAAGGGAGTGTGTTGAGAATGGCATTATTTTTCTGTTCCAGTTTATAGGATAGTGAAGGTCCCACTGGATGGAATGAAGCTCTCCGTCTATATGGATGACTTGTCTTGTTTCCTGCATCTCATATGTCTGTGGCAAATCACTAACTGCATCTTAGAATAGAACTGGCTCTTACCTAGGCTCCGAAACACAGTTTTTTTTTATTCCCCTCATCTAAGAATGTTGCAGTGCACTTCCGCCGTTTATGTAGTGAGCATCCTGACGATTGCAAGTAAGGAGGAGGTGAGGATTTTATGTTTTATATTTGATCCCTGTCATACTTGAGTTCCACAATAAAAATGGATAAAGCTTCCTGCTTGAAGCTTTTGAACACTTTAAAAGTTCTGGCTATTAATAGTTTTGGTTCTCTCAGACTTACCCTTCTCGTGTTCCATCAAGTTCCGGTGTTATCCAAGCTGAAATATGGTTGCGAGGTGAACTTCTCTGCTAACCCTGCTCAATTACACGTCTTGGACTTTATGCATCACACAGGCAGTCGTTTGGTTACAGGAGCATTTTTCACCTTTCCTGTACCAAGCCTGCTTGTCGATGCGTGGGTAATGAACTCTGACCCATATAGTAAAGTTTCGGTATAGATTCCAGAGGCTTCTGAAGACCTCACACACGATTGTGTCATTAGTTTTGTCTGGCCTTCACTTAATGACATCTCTAGACACTTTCTTCAGATCTTTAGCTACAGGGCATAGGAAGTCTTGACTAACCTCAGTCTCCTGCATACTCCAGTCATAGACACAGGGGCATCTGTTGTACCACCCTGGGTATTACCTGAATAGATTTTGTTGGTATGTCGCTGTGCCTAAGGCTGTGGCATCAGATGTGGTGATTCACGCCAAGCCTTTAACTCATGCTGCCGTTCATACGGGATCTGTCTCAGTTTTTACCGATGGCTCAAAGTCTGGTGCTGCTATTATCTTTGGGGTTGTCCTTCCTGCCGTAGAGGAATCTAGCCCTCCTGAACCTCAGTTCTTACTGCTGAGTTGTCAGCATTTCTGATGGCTGTCCAACATATCCTTACATTCGAGGGCGTTAGTTGTACAGTATCTAGTGACTCCTGGGCAACACTGTCCGCCCATGAGCATCTTAATTATCCCCAGCACTCGGTGTTCCCTGTGAAATCTAAGAAAATGTCCTTCTCCTGTTTTGCATGGCCAGTTTCATTTTGCTGGGTACAAGCCCATTGCACTTGACATCTCAAAGGCTTTACTGTAGATCGAGTCTGGCATAAATCTTTAATTCCCAAACTGCCCTCCTACGGTTTCTATCCTTCTATCTGTGCCTTCATCGCTAGCTTCCTTTCTGGTCGTTCTATAGCCGCTGTTGTAGACGGCCTTCGTTCTTCTCCTAGATCTATCAACAGTGGTGTTCCTCAGGGCTCTGTCCTATCACCAGCTCTCTTCCTTTTATTCATCAATGATCTTCTAAGCTGTACATCTAACCCTATCCACTCATACGCTGATGACTCCACCCTTCACCTTTCCACTCGGTTCCCGCAACGCCCATCTCAACAGTTGCTTCAACAAACAAGGGATGAGGCTATGGCACACCTAATGTCTGACTTGGCTCGTATCTCTGACTGGGGTAAAAATAATATGGTTGTTTTTAATGCATCTAAGACTCAGTTCTTACACCTATCAACCCGACAAAATCTTCCACAGGTATACCCATTAATGTTTAATAATATTCAGCTTAATCCTGCATCATCCTTGAACATGCTTGGGGTTTCATTTACTCGGGACTTATCTTGGAAAGATCATATTACATCTCTTGTAAAATCTACTTCCAAGAGATTGGGTGTGCTAAGCCGACTCCGCTCTTTCTTTACCCCTGCACAATTGTTGACTCTATACAGGGGTTTTATCCGCCCCTGTGTGGAGTACAACTCTCATGTGTGGGGAGGCTCCCCACATACACCCCTTCTCAATAAGGTGGAGTCAAAGGCTTTTCGTCTCATTAACTCTCCTCCTCTTACTGACTCCCTTCAACCTCTGTCTCTTCGCCCCACTGTTGCATCTTTATCTTTTTTCTATCGCTACTTTAATGGTCACTGCTCCTCTGAACTGTCTGCTTGCATTCCTCCACCTCTACGACGGGCGCGTAGCACCCGTCTGGCAGCAAACTCTCATCCTTTTTCTGTCCAACTCTCTAATGCAAGAGTTAACCGTTACTCCCAGTCTTTCATTTATGCAACAGGTCAGCTCTGGAACTGTCTCCCTCTGTCTGTATTTCCTGCTGCCTATGATCTCCAGTCTTTCAAACGCAGTGTGTCCAGGCATCTCAAAATGATCGGATCTTGAATTTGGCTCTCTATTGTATTTTGTTTTTCTCTTTGAGGGAACTGTAACTGCGGGCTCATGGCCTTTGGTTCCTTCTTCCTCGCATAAAAAAATAAAAACATGAGCATGTGAGATAGCAAGGGCAGAAGATACCGTTGATGCCTTTATCAGCCCTCTTCCCTACAAGGATTACTTTCCTGTGATGAAGGCTACTGTTCAAGCCGCTTGCCAGGATGCTTGGAATACCCTGCTTATTCCAAGCAAGCCCCAGGAGGTAACGGCAGTTTTTAGTCCATAGGCCTAGACAGCCATGCCCCATCACCAGGAAGTTACTGTCACCTGTTACATTTCGATCAGACACGCCAGGCACACTACAATCTCCAGGAGAACCCCTTTTTTACTGTGATGACTCTCTGGTCCCAGTAACTGTGTGGCACCTCTTGCTTGAGCATTCTGGTCCCAGTTACTGTGTGGCATCTCATGCTTGAGTATTCCAACCAAGGGGATGCTTACCATCGATATTTCTCTATATTTATGACAGGATTTGGATTTTACCTTATCTTCTCAGTCCTTGGAGAGGAGTGGTATATGATGGGAAGAGCCACCTTCTCATTGTTGAGGGAACAAGCTTCCTCAATCTCATGTAGTTTTTACGTGTAGTTTTACCTATCTGTCTGTCTATCTATAGCCTGACGCCTTAATCCATAAGGGCTGACCACAAACAAATAGCTTCCATGTCGCCTTGTCCTCTGCCATCATGCGGCCCTCCACCCAAATCACACAACCATCTCTCATATATCTCTCCAGTCCATCCCTCCATCTCATCCTCGGTCTCTCCCTTCCTCTCCCCCACCTCCACCTCGCTCACATAGACTCCTTGTTAGTCTTTCACTCGTTCCTCTCCACATGGCCAAACCACCTCAGAGTATTTCTCATAACACTCTCAATCACATTCACATCCACACCACAATGCTCCTTCACTTCCTTATTTGTCAGTCTGTCTCATCATGCAACTCCACATGCTCCTGTCAAGTAATCCATTTCCCCTGCTGTCATTCTCAACTTGTGTCCTTTCAACAAGGTCCAAGCTTCGCTTGTTTATGTAGGAGTTGGTATCACAATACTATCATCCAGTGAGTTTTTACTTCCATGCTCACTTCCTTATTTTTTATTACTGCCTTCAAAGAACCAGCAATCTTTCTTGCCTGTTGTACCATTTCAGGCGCTTCATCCTCTAAGCTTCCATCCTTACTCATCACACTACCTAAGTACTGAAATACACATCTCTGTTTCAATCCAGCATTCAGATAGAAAAATTCACTAAGTTCACGATTCTGTCTCAAAAGTTTTCGAGTCTATTCTTAACAAAAATTTTAAAGCATCTTTCCTATCACACCCTTCTTTGTGATCGTCAGTATGGGTTCCGTCAGGGACGCTCCCCTGGCGATCTTCTCACCTACCTTTCAGACTCCTGGTCATCCTCCTTCCGGGACTTTGGCGAAACATTTGCCATTGCACATGACATCTCAAAGGCTTTCGATCGAGTCTGGCATAAATCTTTAATTTCCAAACTGCCCTCTTACGGTTTCTATTCTTCTATCTGTGCTTTCATCTATAGCTTCCTTTCTGGTCGTTCTATAGCTGCTGTTGTAGACGGCCATCGTTCTTCTCCTAGATCTATCAACAGTGTTCCTCAGGGCTCTGTCCTATCACCAACTCTCTTTCTTTCATTCATCATTGATCTTCTAAGCTGTAGTATCTTGATGATTCCACCCTTCACCTTTCCATTCGGTTTCCGCAACGTCCATCTCAGCAGTTACTTCAACAAACAAGGGATGAGGCTATGGCACACCTAAAGTAAAGTCTGTCTTGGGTCGTATCACTGACTGGGGCTAAAATAATCTTGTTTTTAATGCATCAAGGACTCAGTTATTACACCTATCAACCCATCAAAATTTTCCACAGGAGCACCCGCTAATGTTTAATAATATTCAGCTTAATCCTGCATCATCCTTGACCATGCTTGGGTTTTCATTCACTCGGGACTTATCTCGGAAAGATCATATTGCATCTCTTGTAAAATATGCTTCTAAGAGATTAGGTGTGCTAAGCCGACTCCGTGCCTTCTTTACCCCTGCACAGTTGTTGACTTTATACACGGGTTTTATTCGCCTCTGTTTAGAGTACAACTCTCATGTGTGGGGAGGCTCCCCACATACAGCACTTTTAAATAAGGTGGAGTCAAAGGTTTCATCAACTCTCCTCCTGTTACTGGCTTCCTTCAACCTCTGTCTTTTTGCCGCACTGTTGCCTCTTTATCTCTTTCCTATCGTTACTTCAATGGTCACTGTTCCTCTGAACTGTCTGCTTGCATCCCTTCACCTCTACGACGAGTGTGTGGCACCCGTTTAGCAACTAACTCTCATCTCTTTTCTGTCCAGCTCTCTAATGCAAGAGTTACCCGTTACTCCCAGTCCTTCATTTATGCAACAGGTCAACTCTGGAACTGTCTCCCTCTGTCTGTATTTCCTACTTCCTATGATCTCCAATATTTCAAATGCAGTGTGTCCAGGCATCTCGAAATGAATGGATCTTGAATTTGGCTCTCTTTTGTATTGTTAGTTTTTTTCTTGGAAGGAGCGTTCATGCGGGCTCAGCCTTTGTTTCCTTCTTCCTCGAATTGAAAAAAACACATGGACTGTAGCCTTATTGCCCTCATACAACCTCTTCACAACATTCAACAGTATCCTGTTATGTACTGTACTTATCTCATGGGCTGTGGCTAGGAGCAGTGCAGACATACCCCGTGTTGCGGCAAAGCAATTTTGATTACTCTTACATATTTCCATAAAATGTACATCAGTGGCTAGGAAATTGCGTCGTGCAGCTACCAACGGATTATTATTTTTCTTAATCGGCATAGTTTGGGAGGAAAAATTGTCAGAAACTGCATTTCTGGCAAGAACATGAAAATTATGCTTTGATAGAGAGAGAGAGAGAGAGAGAGAGAGAGAGAGTAATGAGTATGGAGCAGAAGAGACAGGCTGTAGACATGCTGTCACCAGGCTTTTCGCTCACCAGGTGCGTTGCCAGCTTGCTCCACACACTGCAATACAAACTTAACGTGCTATTTTTATACCCATGATTTACCACCCTACTTCTGTTCCATTACCTCCCGTTGACTTCACATTAGTTTTTGTTATTCCAAACAGTTTTAACCCACGACTGTGGGTATAAAGTGCATATTTTGGGGTCATTGTTGCTGGAGCAACTAAGCAATTGGGCTCAAGACAGGGGTCGGGAATGAGTGCTGCCAGTTACCCTAATACCCCTAATTTTCGCATTACACTGATCCTTTAGAATCTCGTTCATAGGAGGTATGTCGCAGCTTTCCCAGAAACCCCCGTAGGAGGTATGTCGCAGTCCATGGGTTAATATCTTCCACATTCCCTATCTATCCACTCTGCCTATACTTTCTCCAAAACAGATTTAGAGTTGTTTGATACACAGTTTTAACCCATCGCATCCGGCATATAATTCCGCCGACCCTTCTCTTAACCGAGCATTTCAGAGAAAATCACCTTTTATAAACCTTAATATCACATATAATACTTAACCAGATATAAAAAACTGTCATAATACTCACCAATCCTTCGACTTCAAGCTGATAGCTTCAGATTGTCCATCAAGTGCGCGTAGTCAGGGAGAATGAATGGGGAAAGGGGGCAACCTTTGTTGTTTTTTGCCCATGTCCGTATGTGTGGCTGAGGTGCGGTGACACAACTAAGGCATTTACTAATCCTCCGCAATAATAACACTTCCAGAAGACAGCAGTCTACCACAAACACCACTTCTGTGTAGGTTTTTCAAAAGTGTGGTGTGAGTGAGGTTGTGAATGTGGTTACTATAGCAACAACATTGAGGCAGGCTGACTCATCCCACCTACAGCTCCATGCACCTTCTCACCTCACCGCCGCTTCACCATGCCTCCATCAGAGCACTACACCACACATGCACACACATACACACACACACACACACATAGAGATGTGTGTTTGGCTTGCACTGTCTCAGCTCCAGCACTGCTGTGCCACTAGAAATCTCGGTATTACTACAACTTCTACAAATACTACTACTACTACTACTAGTACTACGACTAATACTACTACTACTATTACCACTAATAATAATAATAATAATAATAATAATACATAAAACCTAATCAATAGTATTGTGAACAAAATACTTACCCACGTACTATCCATAATCCACTATATTTTCCACTATAACAAATTTTTTTCCCTGTGAGTTTTACTGTTTCATCATCAATATGTACACACACGAAAACTTACAGTAAAAAATAGGGCACTGATTTCAGCATGAAACAAACTTTCTGTTTTCATTATTCATATAACTACACAGAGCATTGATGCGAGGCTTGCCCTACTGCGCTTCCTCCTCCCTCCCTCCTCCACCTCCTTGCTTTCCCCCCCTCCACTATATTTTCCTGTGATTTGTACTTTTCATCATAAATAATAATATTATGTACACACACGAAAAATTTCAATAAAAAATAAGGCACTGATTTCGTCATGAAACAAACCTTCTGCTTCTATTATTCACATAAATATACACGGAGTGCTGGCGTGAGGCTAGCCCTACTGTGCTTAATCCTCCCTCCCTCCTCCACCTCCTCCCTTTCTTCACTCCCTACCTTCTTTTCCATCTCCTCAACCGTGCCAATATCCCCCTCTCCAGGATCGTCAATACCCTCTGAACCATTCCCATCATCGGAAATAGCAGATGAGCGTACAGTAGAAAATGATAGGCACACGGTGGAGGACTCACGTGATCCACCCTCCTCATCCGATGCATAAATATTGACACTCATCATGGCAGTTGCTTTGCTCAGAGGAAGAGTCACTTTCTTCACTCACAATTGGTAATAATGTCACCTCCAGTTCTCCACCTATTGCACTATCACTAAGGCCTTTTCTTTTCTGGCTTTTGGACTTCACTGGTGTTGAAGTCGGCAGCTGTAGGCTCTCAGCTGAGGATCCGGACACAGGGAAAATTTTTGCATAGGTCTATCCATTACAGAGGTAAGCAGGTAACTGAAGCTTGACTCAGATGCATGCAGGAAGGTTGCCAGTGGCTGCGGTGGTGGAAATAACCTGCAGAATATTCAAACAATGCTATGAAACACTAGATCATGTATACGTGCTACCCCAACGTCCCAGGCCATCATGTATACATGATACCTGAAAGCCATGGGTAAAGGTTTGTCCATTTTTTATATAGATTTTAACGTTAAATAATTTTGATTTTTTTTTTTTATGTATATACAGTATGTATGTATTTTATCTTAGTCCAGTTTTCACTCCTATTGTAAGGCAGGGGATATCTCTGTTACTGTATTATTTTAACAAAGGGGTCCCAAGACTTGTGAATATCGACCCCCACTGGTTGATGGGACAATCCAAGGGATAGATAAAAGACTTAGGGGTCAAAAGGGGGTCGATGATTGATGGAAGGCCGGCTGGGGAGCAATCAATCTACTGTGGTCGAAAGCTAAAATGCATATAAGAAATTTAAATTCAGTACATACAATATCATGCAATAAATTTTGAATTATTGCTACATGATTTAATTATAAATAGTTTTTGTCATATTCTGGATTAGTTATATTGAAACAGAATGATAGTTTATCATTTTTTTTTTTATCATTAGCCACAATCACATGACATGACCGCACCATTATAATGCCCATTTCTCAAGGATTAAATACATTGATGATATTTTAGTCATGTGCACTAATTTTACCGATACTGGAGAAAGATATTAACTGTCTTTACAGTGCACGTGATATCTTGCTAACTCTTGTACCATCCACATCCTGTATATCTGCACCCCACCCCTAGTGCCTCCCACCCTCCCCTTTGTCTCATCTGTCTTGCCCTAGGAAGGATATACATACATGTAGTATTCCTGTTCACATCCCATACTAAGCGTACTCCCTCCACCACGTACGAATCCAGAAGCTGGACTCACGAAAGCCATTACTATTTTCAACACCCATATTGATTGGAGTGATGTCAGTGAAGTGATTGCTGAGCCTTTACTAACAAACAAATGGCAGCTGCTGATACCAAGAGGAAGTGTCGACAATATTCATAAGAATATTTGAAGTTAGTAATCATCACTTTGTTTACCATTGAAAAAATGACTATGTGCCTATTATGTGGAAAACTTTTCAGTAATGATGCCATGAAACCTTCAAAGATGAAAGACCACCTTGAAGGAGCTTACTCTGACAAGGAAAACAAATATTTTTATTATTTGAAAGTACTGAAAAAAAAAAAGCTGACCAAATATAAAGACAGTTTTGAAAGCAGTTGCCAGTGTTAATAATGAAGGAGAACTGAAGGCAACATACAGTATCTCCCTCACCAGGGATGGCCCGACCGGAGGAGTGGGGGAGTTATCCCCCAATGTTTGTGTCTGAGTTGGTCAAAAACTTACTGAGTTGGACAAATGTGGAGAGTGGAGACTTTTCTCTTTTTACATAAAAGGAGAGGTCTCTGAGAGGACAAATTTATTTTGTACACAAGTTTTTTGTCTCTCTCTCTCTCTCTCTCTCTCTCTCTCTCTCTCTCTGTATATATATATATATATATATATATATATATATATATATATATATATATATATATATATATATACAGAGATATATATATAAATAAAAAAATATATATATATATATATATATATATATATATATATATATATATATATATATATATACATACATCCAGGGGCAGGATTCCACTGCTACCTTGCGCGTCCCCGGGTGGCAGATAGGGGAAGGCCTTGTAGATATACAAGGTACCGTCTTAGACAGCGCGGACCATGGGACCCCTTATAGATTTATAGGGCTCCACCAAATATTACAAATAAGGTGGCAGAAAAAATTACATCTCACCAGAAACTATGTGGCAGGGAGGTGAGATTATTTGCCACAATCCTCCCAACCAAAAGTGAGTTCTATTGCAGAATATTTGACGGGCATTCCTGTTGGATCATCGTCTATTAAAGGTCCAACCGCACTGCCTCCTGTGCTTATGGGCAGTGTGCCACCGAAAGTGAGTAAGCACTGTGTTGACAAGATAGAGACTGGGATATTAAACACTCTTAAATCAATGAAGATCTATGCATACAATGTAAGAAGCCTCGCTGAAGATTACAAACTTGATAACTTAATGACTGAACTGGAAAACATTAGTTGGGATATTGTAGGTTTGAGTGAGACCCACAGAAAAGAAAAAAAAGTAATTCAGCTAAATGACAGTGGCCACCTATTTTACCACAGAGGAAGGGAAAATGAAAGAGTTAGTGATGTAGGATTTCTAATTAACAGAAATCTTGCAGACAACATTGTTAAATTCAGCAGTGCATCTGACAGAGCAGCAATGGTTGTAATTAGACTGTGCAAAAAAAAATACTCTGAAAGTGATACAAGTATATGCACCAACTTCTCAGAGCTCAGATGAAGAAATTGAAACATTCTATGATGACATCTCCCAGATTATGGAAGAAGAAAAGACCACCTATACTATACTCATGGGAGACTTCAATGCAAAAGTTGGAAAATCAAAAAATGGAGAAGCATGAATGGGAAAATTTGGAGTGGGATAAAGGAACGACAGAGGAGAAATGTTGGTAAACTTTGCAGAAATGTTTAACATGAGAATAATGAACACATTCTTTCACAAAAGAACAGGGAGAAAGTGGACCTGGAGAAGCCCAAATGGAGAAACAAAGAATGAAATCGACTTCAATATAGCAAATAAGAATAATCACAAACGTCACAGTTATCAACAAAGTAAATATTGGAAGTGACCATAGAATGGTGGGTTGCACAGCAAGATTCAATATCAAAAATGAAAGAAAGATGATTAAAGACAAAAAGATATGCCCAATAAAAGTCAGAGAAAACAAAGCAGCTTTTCAGTTGGAAATAAGGAACAGATTTCAGGCTCTCAGTTATGCTGAATGTGACATTGATGAGTTGAATGACAGACTAACAAAAGTCCTAAAAGAATCAGCGGAGGTAGTAGGAAAACCTAATACAACCAAAGCCGGAAAGTATTCAGAGAAGACACTTGAGCTTATGAAAAAAAGAAAGGTAATGAAAGTAAAAACAAAGACGAAATAGAACGAGCGGAATTAAATAAGCTTATCAACAAAAGACAAAGAGAAGAAAAAAGAAAGAGAAACATAGATCGAATCAAAGAAACCATCAAAAAAGGAAAAAGTCTGAAACAGGTCCGAAATAAAATGGCACTTGGAAAGCAACAAATTACATCACTAAAAGACAAAAACGGTGAAGCCATTAAATCCAGAGATATGATGCTGAAGCGAGTTGAAGATTTTTACAAAGAACTCTATGCATCAAAAACAGTAGTACCAATAGCTAACTTTTCTGCTGACACAAGTGAAATACTTGAGATAACATCAGACGAAGTAAATATTTCTCTTAATAATATGAAAAGAGGGAAGGCTCCGGAAGAAGATGGAATAGTAGCAGATTTACTGTTGGATGCAGGAGAAGAAGTACAAAATAGGCTTGCTCACTTATTTACCCAATGTATAAAACAGAGTGAGAGCAGTGGAAATGAGTTACTTGAGAGGAGCATGTGGAGTGACGTGGAGGGACAGGTTGACGAATGAAGAAGTGAAGGAACGTTGTGGGGTAGATGTGGATGTGGTTGAAAAGATTAGGAGAAATACACTGAGGTGGTTTGGACATGTGGAGAGAATGGAGAATGAAAGACTGACTAAGAGGGTGTATGTAGGTGAGGTGGAGGGAGGGTGAGGGAGGGGTAGACCGAGGATGAGGTGGAGGGATGGAGTTGAGAGGTATATGAGGGAGGGGGGGGTGAGTTGAGGGGAGGGGAGTCAAATGGTGGGTGACAGAGTGACTTGGAGGCGTTTTGTCTGCGGCCACCCTTTGCGGGTTTAGGGCGTCGGGCTATAGATAGATAGATAGATAGATAAAACAGAAGAAAATTCCCAAAACATGGTGTAATGCAATTGTTATTCTACTTTATAAAAAAGGCGACTCAAAAGACCTTAGTAACTATCGACCCATTAGCTTGCTATCAATCATTTACAAACTTTTCACCAAAGTCCTTACAAACAGAATAGCTACAAATTTGGAGGAAAACCAACCTAGTGAACAGGCAGGATTCCGATGCGGGTATTCGACCACTGATCATCTGCACACAATGAATCAGCTAATTGAGAAAACTACAGAATATAATAAACCACTGTGCTTAGGTTTTGTTGATTACGAAAAGGCTTTCGACTCAGTGGAGCACATAGCAATTATAAATTCATTGCGAGAACAAGGAGTGAATGAGAACATTGTAAAACTGCTCGAAAACATATATAAAGAGGGAACTGCTACAGTTAAATTACATAAGGACTCAGAGAAAATTAAGATTGAGAAGGGCGTGCGTCAGGGAGATACAGTTTCACCAAAGTTATTTACAGCATGCCTAGAAAGTATTTTCAGAAAGCTAGACTGGGAAAACAAAGGAGTAAACATAGATGGAGAAAAGCTAAACCATTTAAGATTTGCACATGACATTGTCCCAATCTCAGAAAAAGCAGAGACGTTGCAAGAAATGTTAAATGACCTGAACAGAGAATGTCTCAAAGTAGGTCTAAAGATGAACCGGAGTGAAACTAAAGTAGTGTTTAATCCTCAAACACTAAAGAGCGTCATAAGAATAAGTGGAGAAATTCTTGAAGAAGTTGAGGAGTACAATTCCCTGGGACAAATACTAAAATTAGCGAAAGATAATGATAGCGAAATAAAAAGACGCATTACAATTGGATGGAAAGTTTTCGGTAAGAGAGATTATGAAAAGTAGCTTGCCAGTTTGTATGAAACGAAAAGTATATAACGAATGTATAATTCCAGCTATGACGTATGGTAGTGAGACTTGGAAACCGACAAAATCGATGGAAAATGAATTAATTCGTTCTCAGACAGCAATGGAAAGGTGAATGTTGGGAATATCTTTAAGAGACAGGAAAAGGTCAACTTAGGTGAGAGAGCAGACTAAAGTCAAAGATATTATAGAAGTTATAAAAGAACAGAAATGGAGGTGGGCAGGCCATGTAGCAAGAACAAGGGATAATCGATGGAGCAAGAGGTTGACTGACTGGACACCAAGAGATGGTAAGAGTAGCAGAGAAAGGCTAGACAGGAGGTGGAGAGATGAGATAGAGAAATTTGCAGGGAAAACGTGGCAAAGATTGGCTGAGCCAAGGAATTCGCGGAGAAGGTTGGGGGAGGCCTTTGTTCAACAGTGGACTTATAATGGCTGATGATTATATATATATATATATATATATATATATATATATATATATATATATATATATATATATATATACAGAGAGAGAGAGAGAGAGAGGGAGGTGTGTGTGTGTGTGTGTGTGTGTGTGTGTGTGTGTGTGTGGTAGGTGGGGGCACTCACCATCCACTCACTTGATGTAGTGCTGTTCTCTGGTGTCTGCCCATTCTTCTCCTCCATCCTTCTTTCCAGCCATCCTCTTGCGTCTTTCATTCTTTCCTCTTTCTTCTACCTGCGGGTGACTTTACACTCCCTCTTGTATCTTTCTTTCCTTCTTTCTTTCCTCTTCCTTCTGCCTGTGGGTGATTCTACACTGAGTGACAAGCCAAATGGTTTCCTGTACACAAGGAAACCATTTACTTTGCTGGGTGGTAACCATATAACCAAATTTTGGTGCCTGGTGGTTTAGTGGGTAATAACGGAGCTCCAATCGGATTGAGCCGGTGAAGGTTTATATCCAGGAGATGACTGGGGCTTATTGCTCACGTAATGCCACTCAGGGATGAGTGAGGCTGGTCAATCTCATCTTAAATACCAGGACCAACTTGCCTATGCCAGGGCTCCTACGCTCCTTATGGGGCAACATAGGATTGGATGATGGCTGGATATATATATATATATATATATATATATATATATATATATATATATATATATATATATATATATATATATATATATATATATTGTTACATAGCCTATGATTTCATCATCCCTTGTATAATTCTAACTTATGATACAATTTTGTTCATGATTGCATCATCCTTTGTATGATCCTAATGTACAGTATGCTGCATGTTTGTTCATGATTCCCCACGTGGCTTCCATAGTGACCAGGCTTGCGTGTTCTACCTCACTCCCCCCCTCTCCCCCTTATAGTAGAGTAAGTCGTTCTTTCTGTTGTTCAGAGCAGGATTGTCAACTCTTCGTCCCCTATGGCTTCATTTGCGCATCCTTCTTACAAGTTGAATCAAGCTCTGCCGGCCCCCTATAAAATGAGCTCAGTCTCTGCATTAGTAGCCACTTAGATCTACTCCTCATTCTGTTCACATCTCTGTCCTCCCCTGTACAGTATATTATTATTTTTGTGAGTGCTCAGGAAGTCTCCAGCCATCTAGCTGCTGTATAAGTTGAGTATAAGTGTTATTACCATTTTTTTGTACTCTATAGCCTAAGGCGTTAATTCGTAAGCCTGGTAAAGTTTTTATGAATCATATTGGTTCCATACTGTCAGCCAGTATTAGTAATATCTTGTATCTGTAATAATATTATATCTTGCTTTAACTCAGCATTATCCGGTTTTCTCATTTTATCAGGGCTGACTTAGATAAATTTGCTCATGCTAATTTCGTGTTAATAGAGGCTATTGCAGTTAACCATATATGTAACCTGGTTTGCCATTACATTATCCTTATGAGTCCTGAATGTTTATTTGTCAGTTTGAGCATTAAACTTTAACTTATAATTTTACCTAAGTCTTTTGTTTTGAACCTGGAACTTTGTGGGACAGGAGTGATTTTAATATTCTTACTTGAAGTGTTCATTATCTCTCTCTGTTCCGTAACATTAATTTGGCGACCTCGCCAGGATATTCAGGATATTATCATAAGGATATTGTTTGATATTTTGTGACTGTGATTTATTCATGATGTCTACGATTACTACTCTTGATGAATCCAAAGATTTTTTGTCAAATGTGCAAACAGTGTGTGATGTAGAAAACAGAACAAAGAATGAACTTAAGCTTGTTGATCAACAATTAGGAATTGCTGTTCACTCTCATCATTCTAAAGATCAAATTGTTGGCATGATTAATAAAAGCTTGTTTAATGTAACTCCTCCGGATGAGCAAACGCAGATTGAAATAGCTAAGTTTCAGCTAGCCCTGCAGGAGGCTCCTGCTAAGGAGGCTGAGTTTCAGGCACGTGCTAAGGAGGCTGAGTCTCAGGCTGGTATTCAGGAGGCACAGGCACAGGTTCAGGCACAAATTGAACTTGCTAGGATTCAGGCAGACCATGGGTATCGCATGAAACAAGGTGGAACTGGATCATCTAGCTCTGATGATTTTGATGTGGCTAAAAATGTTAAACTTGTCCCTTCTTTTAATGAATCTGATTTAACAAAGTATTTTTAGTTGTTTGAGAGGGTAGCTACAGGTTTTAATTGGCCTAAAAAGTATTGGCCAGTACTCCTTCAGAGTGTTCTCACCAGTAAAGCTCAAGTAACTTATGCATCTTTGCCTCAGGATCAATCTGATAATTATGATGTAGTTAAGAGCTTGATTCTTAAGGCCTATGAGCTTGTTTCTGAAGCCTATAGAGTAAAATTTAGGACAACTTATAAGCAAGATAAGCAATCCCATGTTGAGTATGCAAAAATCAAAGAAGATCTGTTAGAGCAGTGGTTAAATTCTAAGAATGTAAATTCTGATTTTGCTAAATTTAAGCGGATGATTTTGCTGGAGGACTTCAAAGGTGTATTAATAAAGATGTAAACCTATATCTTGATGAGAAAAGAATAGATAATTTGTCTGATGCTGCAGTTTTAGCTGATGAATATGTTCTCACTCACAAGAGATATTCTAAAGAAAAATGGAAAGCTGAGAGTAAGTACGTTGCCTCTACTCAGAGTACAGGTAACAGGAAAGAGAATAAAGATGATGTTTCTCAGGAAGTAAATACCAGCTCCACCTCTAGATTTCAGAAAAGTAAATGTACTTATTGTAGTAAGCTTGGTCATACTAAGGAGAAATGTTTCAGAAGACAGCGTGATGTGAACAAAAAGGAGTCTTTAAATATTCAGTCAATTGGTCTAGTGTCCACCCTTGAGAGTTCCCAGAATTCTTTAACCGAGTTAACTGAATCAGCTTTGAGGAGTAAATTAAATTCTCATGATGAAGCTCCTCTTTTGAGCAGTAACGTGGGTGACACTCAAGAGTTCATGAGCTAATTTTCTGTCTGATGGTTTTGTCAGTCCTCTGGACAGTAATAACAGGAAATCAGTTAAAATATATCGTGATACAGGTGCTTGCCAATCCCTTATGCTGACCAGTGTTCTAGGCTCTAATGTTAATTCCTCTGATGAAACTGTAATCTTACAAGGTGTAGGGAATAATTACTTCTCTGTCCATCTGTATTTAGAGTCTGGTTTTGTTAATAGTTCCGTTATGGTTGGGTTGGTTGAGACACTTCCAATGTCAGGTGTAACTTTCTTACTTGGAAATGATATTGGTGGAAGTCAAGTGTGTCCAGCTCCTCAGTTGTCTAGTGAATAAGTGACTGCGACCCAGGATTGTGATGTCCCTGATGTGTTCTCTGCATGTGCTGTCACTAGGGCTAAGTCTAAAGTTACTGGTGACTTAGAGGATAATCATGATGATGATGTTATCCTAGCTGACACTTTTCTTGCTAATTTGGACCACTCACCAGATGAGGCAGTACCCCGTAGTGTTGATAATTTGTCTCGTCAAGAGTTGGTTGAGTTGCAGGTTGCTGACCCTGAGTTGAAAGGTCTAGCTAACTTTGCTTGCAGTGAGGAAGAGTCAGCTGGTGCTTCTACTTGTTATTATATAAAGTCAGGAGTACTTATGAGGAAGTGGAGACCCCCAGCAGCATCAGCCGACTGTGAATGGGAGGTTGTACATCAAGTTGTCATCCCTCGTGTTTGTAGGCAGGATATCATTAGAGTGGCTCATGATTTCAGTTTGGCAGGACATCTTGGAGTGAGGAAGACTGTGGCACGCATTTTGAAACACTTCTACTGGCCAGGTATCTTCGGAGATGTTTCCTGGTATTGTAAGTCTGGTCACACCTGTCAAGTTGTGGGGAAGTGTAATCAGACCGAAAAGGTTGCACCTCTAGTTCTCATTCCTCCTTTTGAGGTGCCATTCACCTGTGTGTTGGTGGATATTGTGGGCCCTCTTCCTAAGACTTCTTCAGGATTTTTTATGGGTTGAACCTGATTGATATGGCTACTCGTTATCCTGAAGCCATTCCACTTAGAAATATCTCAGCAAAGAACGTGGTTAAGGAAATGCTAGGGTTCTTCACCAAGTTTGGTCTGCTCAAGGAGGTACAGTCAGACCGGGGAAGTAATTTCATGTCAAATGTTTTCAAGCAGTCTGAAAGAGTTGGGCATCACCCAGATCACGTCTTCAGCTTACCATCCCCAGACCCAAGGAGCGTTGGAGAGATATCATCAAACACTCAAATCGATGCTCAGGAAATACTGTTTGGAACATCAGAAAGACTAGGATAAAGGTCTTCCATTCGTTGTATTTGCCGCAAGAGAATCTACAAATGAATCACTGGGCTTCTCACCCTGTGAACTACTGTTTGGCCATGAAGTAAGAGGACCTCTTAAGCTACTCAAGGAATGCTGGCTGTCGGAGGAAGATGACGTCAACCTGCTGGAGTATGTGATGAAGTTCAAAGAACGGCTGTCCACTGCTTTACAGCTGGCGAGAGAGAATTTAGGATCTGCTCAGGAGAAGATGAAGACTTGTTATAAGAAGTCCAGGTTACGCCACTTTCAGCCAGGAGATAAGTTTTTGATTCTGCTATCGGTGCATGGGCAACCTCTTCAAGCCAAGTTTAGTGGTCCTTATTTGGTGGAGAAGAAACTCAGTGATGTCAACTGTGTCATCGCCACACCAGATCGTAGAAAGAACAAGCAACTTTGTCACATCAACATGTTAAAGTTATATCACAGGCGGGACGAAAATAACCCATTCTGCACTGTAGCTGTTCCACCCGAGTCTGCAAGTTAAGTTCTTCTATGCAGTATGAGCCTGAGTGATAGTCTGGGGAAGAATCCTGATATCATGAATGATCTCCAGACTAAGCTTTCTCATCTACCTCCCGAGGAAAGGCAGGAGTTTTCGGCATTACTGCAGGAGTACCCGCAAGTGTTCTGTGCCACTCCAGGAAGAACCACTGTGTTGATGCATGATGTCGATGTTGGAGACGCAAAGCCAATTAACCGTGTGAACCCAGTGAAAGTTCCTCTCATCCAGAAGGAGCTTGGCTACCTGTTGGACCACAAGATGATTGAGCCCTGTCAGAGCGAGTGGAGTTCTCCTGTCACTCTAGTCCCTAAGCCAGGTGGGTCACAGCGGCTTTGCATCGACTACAGACGTGTTAATCAGATAACCAAAACAGACACTTACCCTCTCCCTCGCGTGGAAGATTGCATAGACAAGATCGGAAAGGCTAGGTACATAAGTAAGTTTGATTTGTTAAAGGGATACTGGCAAGTACCTATGACTGAACGTGCTAGAGAGATCTCATGTTTTGTAATACTAGGAAAGACTTTTGCATGTTCTGTAATGCCATATGGTATGAAAAATGCACCAGCCACTTTTCAGAAGCTCATGAATGTTGTAACAGAGGGTTTGGCAGGGTGTGTTGTTTATACTGATGATGTATTAATCTTCAGTGACAACTGGAAAGATCACCTATGCCATGTCAGTAAATTTCTTGAGCGTTTGTTCAGGCTAATCTTGTAGGTAATTTATCAAAGTGCGAGTTTGGTCAACCTAAAGTTCAGTACCTTGGGTACGTAATTGGTGATGGACACGTTGCACCACCAGGAGCTAAGGTTCAGGTTATAAGTGATCTTCCCAGACCCAAAAGTAGGAAAGAGCTACAAAGATTTTTGGGAATCGTAGGTTATTACAGGAGATTTGTTCTTAACTTTTCAATTCTTGTATCACCACTTACAGACTTACTGAAAAAGGGAGTAAAATTTGTCTGGGCCGATAACTGTGAATCCTCTTTCAGTAAACTTAAAGCTATCCTATTAAGTCAGCCAGTGCTCGCTACTCCAAATTTTGCTAAGCCTTTTAAGATGGCTGTTGATGCAAGTGATACAGGAGCTGGGGCTGTTTTGCTGCAAGAGGATGATCAGGGTATTGAACACCCTGTATCTTATTACAGTAAGAAGTTCACTCCACCTCAAAAGAACTACTCAACTATTGAGAAAGAGCTTTTGGCCTTGATTTTGGGTTTACAGCATTTTTCATATTATTTGTGTTCTGGTTTTGACCCCATAGTCATTTATACCGATCATAACCCACTGAAATTCCTTTGTAAGTTTAAAGATAAAAATCAGAGATTGACAAGATGGAGTCTACTTCAGGAGTATTCATTAGATATACAACATGTCAAGGGGAAAGAAAACGTTATTGCAGATTGCTTATCTAGTCTTTAGACAGATTGTTTTAGAGTAATAAGAAATTTCCTTTGTAAATTTCTTTTTCTTTGTGGGGAGGTGTTACATAGCCTATGATTTCATCATCCTTTGTATAATTCTAATGTACAGTATGCTGCATGTTTGATCACGATTCGCCATATGGCTTCCATAGTGACC
Organism: Coenobita brevimanus; assembly: GCF_032717465.1. NCBI lineage: Eukaryota > Metazoa > Arthropoda > Malacostraca > Decapoda > Coenobitidae > Coenobita > Coenobita brevimanus. The sequence goes on from NC_137005.1 coordinate 22,238,757, forward strand.
AGTCTTGCGTGTTCTACCTCACTCCCCTCTTCTCCCCTTTATAGTAGAGTAAGTCGTTCTTTCTGTTGTTCAGAGCAGGAGTGTCAACTCTTCGTTCTGTATGCCTTCATTTGCGCGTCCTTCTTACAAGTTGAATCAAGCTCTGCCCGCCCCCTATATAATGAGCTCAGTCTCTACATTAGTTGCCACTTAGATCTTCTCATTCTATTCACATCTCTGTCCTCCACTGTATAGTGTATTATTATTTTTGTGAGTGCTCAGGAAGTCTCCAGCCATCTAGCTGCTGTATAATTTGAGTATAAGTGTTATTACCATTTTTCTTGTACTGTATAGCATAAGGCTGGTAAAGTTTTTTACTGTCAGCCAGTATTAGTAATATTTTGTTTCTGTAATAATATATCTTGCTTTAACTGAGCATTATCCGGTTTTCTCATTTTATCAGGGCTGACTTAGATAAATTTGCTTTTGCTAAGTTCGTGTTAATAGAGGCTATTGCAGTTAACCATATATGTAACCTGTTTTGCCATTACATTATCCTTATGAGTCCTGAATGTTTAGTTGTTAGTTTGTGCATTAAACTTTAACTTGTAATTTTACCTAAGTCGTTTGTTTTGAACCTGGAACGTTGCGGGACCGTAGTGATTTTAGTATTCTCACTTGAAGTGTTCATTATCTCTCTGTTCCGTAACAATATATATATATATATATATATATATATATATATATATATATATATATATATATATATATATATATATATATATATATATATATATATATATATATATATATATATATATATATGGACAATCTTCCGCTCCCCCCCAAAAAAAAAATCGACCCCTTTCCTTATCGATACAATATGACACAAAACCATCTGAAAAGTACTTATTTGCATCTGGATTGGGTTGGTAGAGTTGCCAACTGTCAGTTAGGCATATGCTTTAATTATTGTGGTTTGTAGTGTCGTTCTTGAGTAGGGTCAGTAGGATAGCGAAATATGTCAATTGACTTAGTCCTAATTTTTGAATAACAATGTCAATGTCTCGTGATATGGGGTGTCTTTACTGTGAATGTAAAACCCATGGGCTCATTTGACACTCTTTCGTCCACTGCATCAGGTAAGCCTCCAATTGCTTTATTAACTTCTGGTAGATATCATACTGATACAAAGTAAATCACTGTCATTGCTATGGCACTTTTATACACATCTGAGGGCTTGCAAATGAATGCAATATTAGATTTTTCTGAATTACCGTATATTGCGTTCGAGGCAGTTCGACAGTACTCTTCGATCATGCAGACATGGGCACAATATATTACTACTTGGCATTCCAGTTGTTGGAACGGACATTCTCTAAGCTGCCTGAAGCATTTCGGTTACCAGTTACGACAGCTTATTTGCGTGTGAAATAATGAAAAAATTATTTGTCTTCTGCAAGAGTGAGTGGTATACGGCTTATTTGGTAAGAGTTAGCGATTATCAGGTGCAAGAATACAGAAAGGTGTCGACCACTACCAGAAATACCAATCAGATCGAATCAACCATGCATTTCGTGCTGGGTGCACTTACAGCACGGAAACATAGGCTCCATGGGGACGGATACTTAATTGACAGACTGTCTCTCAGTCGTTTTATTTCGAATACATCAACTTCTTTATGTATCTATATGTAATACGTAATATATATTATCTACTCAATTACATATCTATTCATTTATTCACGGTCTGACTACTATTTAAGAGGCTAAATAAGTGTACATTTATGTAACTCCAATCGGAAAGTTTAATATCTTATTGTAAGTTGAATTTCTGTCCTTCAGCCAAAAATAAATATTACACTAGATTTTTTCAATGTAATGTTACCTCTAGTGCTGATTCTTAAGTAATTATTACACAACTGACAATATTTAGGTAAAAAAATGTCTGATCATGTAAGGTGTGACACCACGGATCCTCCAGAGTTGCCAGGGCCTGGACCACACTTCTCGTGGAGCTCTCAGTTTGTCTCCATGGAAGCTTCAGAGACTGAAGCAAGGAGAGTGATGCTGCTGGATCTTCAAGAAGGTGATCATCCCCGCAACCTCCCGACGGTGTTCTAGGCTTTGCAGACTCCTCCGTCGGCTCGCAGCATCATCTGCACTCATCATTTTGGCCCGCTTCTCGACTTAAACAAGGAGGATGTTTATTTTTTATGCAAGGAACAAGGAACCAAAGGTTAGAAGTCCTGAAATTGTTCCCTCCAAGGGAGAAAAACAAGATAACGGAGAGGCAAAGTCAAAATTCATTCATTTTGAGTTGCCTGGACACACTGGGTTTAAAAGACTGGAGGACATAGGCAATAGGAAATGCAGATGCAGGAAGACAGTTCCAGAGTTGGCCATTTTCATATATGAAGGACTGAAAGTAATGGTTAACTCTTGCCTTTGAGAGCTGGACAGAAATGGGATGAGAGTTTTCTGCTAGATAGGTGCTATGTGCTTCAGAGGAGCAGCGTCCATTGAAATGGCGATAGAAAAAGACATACAGCTGCAACAGTGTGACAAAGAGAGTGGTTGAAGGAAACCATTAAAAAGAGGAGAGTTAATGAGACGAAGTGCCTTTGACTTCACCTTTTTGACAGGAGCTGTATATGGGAAGACTCACCATACATGAGAGCTGTACTCAGCACAGGGGCGAATAAAACACGTGCATAAAGTCTGATCAACTGATCAGGTCATGTGCGGGTAAGGTGATCGGTCCATTATAATGTGGTACCCCTGTGGCGGTCAAAGATACGGGTAGGGTGCTGTACAAGCTGTTCTAGGCCGTTAACGACAGAAAAGATGGTGGCCTATTCCCCAGGTGGATGAGTGAAAGCAGAGGAGAGCTAAAGATGGTGGTGAACATTGAAATCATCCAGAAAGGAGATTTCAAAGAAAGGAGAAACTGGTAGGATGTGTTCCATCTTAGGTGTAAGATAGTCAAAGAATAATTCATTGTCAATAAAAATAGGGGATAAGTGACACCGCAGACATATTTAGTCGGAAAATTACAGGAAGTCGAAACCAGAGAGTAGCGAATCCAGATGATTCAAGTTCAGCAACACGAGAGCAAGATATGCTGTTGCGTACATATACGCAACAGTCACCATTGGCTTTCAAGTAAGTCTACAGAATGCAGGACACAGAGAAGGGTTCAGTTGCCTCAGGAGAAGGTGAGGCTTTGAGGTAGATAGTTTGTGTTCATAAGAGAGAAAATTAGAGGGAAGGCCGCGAATGTTGCAGAAAATTATGAAGAAGTGAGTCAGAAAGTGGTTCCAAGCCTCTGTCTTGGCCGTCACCTGCAGACAGGCGGATACTGAGGGCTGTTATGGTCCCCTTCCTTTTAGGGACTCCAAGACTGGGTGTTTATATATATATATATATATATATATATATATATATATATATATTGCAGGTTCTCCAAGCAGAGGCGGCGGTGACAGCCCGGAGAGGGCCGATGGTTAAGGCTGGCAGGACTCGGAGCTATCGACTCCTCTCGCATAGCTTGGCCTGGCCAGTCGTCACTATGCCCGAGATTTCCAGCGACTCTGCTCGTGCCTGCGACCCGTTGAGGGGGGCACCAAACAGCAGTTCTGTGCCGTCAGGAGCCACCACCATCCAGGGAACCGTGAATTGGTTCAACGTGAGATCGTGCTACGGTTTCATCAAACGCCGGGACACTGGCGCTGATGTTTTCGTGCACGCATCTGGGATCGTTGCACCAAATCCACGGCATTTCCAGCGCTCACTTGCCGAGGGAGAGACGGTGGAGTTTTGTGTTGTACAGGCTTCCAAGGGTCCCGAGGCTAAGGACGTCACTGGGCCGGGTGGTGTTGCTGTGCAGGGCTCTGCCCATGCACGGCGGCGTCACCCTGCCCAGAGACGCCGGCCAAAGGGTCATGGAAGTGCTAGCAACACAAACACACTCGTTGCGATGTGTATCGCGACGGCTGAGGCTTTTAGTGGGGGTAGCAAGGCGGTTCTGGCTGTTCTCCTTCCTCAGATCTTTGAGGAGAACGGCCTTCCACGCCTTGCTATTCCCCGAAGCTTCACCCGCGATCCTCGTCTCCCCCCTCGTCAGGAGCGTCAGGCCCGGCGACAGCAGCCACCACCACCTCGCACGACACCGCGAAAACGGCTGTGTTTGGCTGCCCCTCTCAACCGGACGACTGGCGCCACCACCTTGGAACCTTCGATCGCCGACCCGGAACCGTTACAGGCCATGGATTGTGAGCATGGGGAGACTGTCGTGGAGGTCCATCTCCCTTCGTCAGGAGCTGAGGAGGAGCGTGTCTCGTCCCCCGTCCCTTTAGAACACCTGGACGTAGTGGAATCCTCCTCCTTGCCCTCTCCATCTGCTCCTGACGAAGTGGAGGAGCCTCTTCCACCTTCACCACCGCCTGCCGCCATCGCTCTCTCTTCTTCTCCCCCTCCACCTAAGGAGAAGAGGAAAAAACAAAAGAAGAAAGGGGAAAAGATCAAGAGCGACCCCTCCTCCGTTGCTCGCCGGATCGAGGCCCTCCTTCCACCACTCTCAGGGACTCGTGATCTCGATGCTCGCACGGATGCGGACCTAGAAGAGCTACTCGATTGCCTCACGGATCCGATCAACGACGCTGATACACTGCCTCTCGTATATCAGAAACTGTATCAGAAGATCCGTGAGGCATACATCTCCAACTCCCTCTCTCCATCTGAGGAAGCCGTCATCCGTGAGGGCATCGAGATAGATCCACCACGTGCTGCTCTCATCAACTACATCGCCACCAGACTGCTCTCCTAACTGCTGAGCCACGCCTGATCCTGTCCTGCCTTGCTGCTTCGACATGTAGCTGTCACCGCTATGCTCTCTTTGGAGAGCTTGTTTTCGCTTTTCTGCGACGGGCTCTTTGTTTGCCCGTTTCCTCACTACGTGAGGCGAATATCACAACAACAACGGAGCTATCTTCCTAAATTTTGACATCTGCAGCTATGCATTCCTTCACAAACCTTAACGTCGCGGATCACTGGACATTCACACATATACTGTTACGATGTTCACGCTCTGTGAGGCGTACTTCTTGCGAATATAAGCATATTCCGCAGAGCTCAGAGCTATGTATTGTCTGGACTCGCTCATGCTCTCTCTCTCTCTCTCTCTCTCTCTCTCTCTCTCTCTCTCTTTTGTGAAAGTCATGGTCAGCGTGGGCATTAATTCCTTTCTGAGTGACAATTTCCATGCGGCACTATTCCCCGTAAGAGAGCTATGGTTCAGCCTTTAGCCTTTCTTATGACACACACACACACACACACACACACACACACACACACACACACACACAAACCTGCTTTGTGCTCAGATTTCTTATGTTTTTTTGGAGGGCTTGTTTGTGTGTGTGTGTGTGTGTGTGTGTGTGTGTGTGTGTGTGTGTGTGTGTGTGTGTGTGTGTGTGTCAATATATCACAAGACTTCCTCAGTGCACTAGACGATTACATGCAGCCTGAAGATATCCGTCATTTAGAAAGCAATCCGCTGTGAGATATGTCGTAGAAATGGATTAAAGTACTTTGCTAGTAGGAAGAACAATAAGTAATACAGGCTGTTACACTGAAGAGGGTAATGCACATAATTTCGAATCAATTCAGTACGTGGGACTATCTATAACTTTGCCACCTATTAGTTATGTAAACTTGTATACGTCTTATGTTTTGCTTATATAGTTCACCACTGATAACAGTGACAGCTAACATTACCATATCTGTTACTGATCACTTGTTCTCTAATTCTAATGGGCAACGAAAATGTTTTATTCATACTAACTTCAGACGATTACAGTCAGCTCAGAGAGTGTTAAAGGAGCTTCAGAGTGCTTAAATCATTAATCCTCTCATGGTTGAGACAAGTCAAATATTATGTTTTATTAAACCACAGACTGTTCAGTTTCACTGAGAATTGGTCATGGAAGCCGGAGTTATAATTAGTAACATGGGCAGATGGATGGAAAGAAAAAAAAAAGTAGCTGGTGAACTATACGTTATAATAACGTTATATACATTAATATTAGGAAAGGAACAAAGTAGCCAAGCTTTACGTCATTTGAAAAGTTTGAGCAGCTGAACAGTCAAGATCGCAGTTTACGGTTAGTAAGATTATTTCATGTTAAAATTACTGCCTTGACTGTCTGAGAATCCTGCTTGAGCCTTTCTATTCTAACATTTGCTGAGCATGCCATTAACCCTTCGTTAGTCAGGTGGGGTGTTTTGGCACCGGAAATTTTTTTTAAAGCCCATTTTTCCTAGCAAGTAATTCGAACATTTCTCTCCGTTCCAGTACTCTCCTGATTCAGTGAGGGGAGGGAGCATGTGGATTGGTTTAGTCCTGCATCTGCTGTAGTGAGCGAGAGGGGCACATTCCCCCCCCCCCGGGTGTCCAGTCACCCCATCAAACTGACCATTTAGATCATATTGTGATATAGATTGGTTTTTTGTCCTATTTTCTCATATTGTTTATCATTATACTGATTTTAAAAATCGCAAAATGTATTTTCCTGTGTGAGTTTACCTGACAAATAAGATATGAGTCCATTTGTTATTTTTTACTGATATAATTTATTTTATTTTATTATTATAAATCAATAATCATCACCTACAAGACATTCAATCTTTTCATTAGTGATTCCAGAGATATGCTGATGCGGCAGTATTAATATATTTTACATGTTGGTAACACTACATGTATTTTTGTACTGGGATGTTGTAACACCCCACCTGACTAACCAAGTTTGAATACCCCACAGGACTAACGAAGGGTTAAGCTTTGACATGGTAACTATGTAAGATTTTGTAACCAGAGAGATCGAATCCTTGATAAAACATTGAATAAAAGTGGCCCATTTTCCCTGAATTCTTGTTACCATCTCAGATGATTTTTGTGTTTCCCATTAATCGTTTTTTTTTTTTTAATCTCATATTCGTCTGGGAAATGATGATGATCACGGAGTGAAATATAGAAAATCTCTCAGCACCAACCCCATTATTAGCGGAAAACAGGGTCTAAATGATCATGCTGATGATTTTGGGGGACCATCGCTCTGCTTATGATAGCTGGAAATAGGGGAAGAATGATAGTGATCCTGTTTCCCAAGTGTATTAGTGAAAACAAAATACAGTTCTGAGGATGCGGGTAGGGGGGCGGGGCCTACATCTCGCTTGGGATAGATTTCTTTTTGCTCAAGTGTCCTTTAACTCTAACCATGACCTTCATATTCGAACTTAACCTAGATGGTGATCAGCAGACATCATCCTATAATGTATGAATCTGTTAGGTCAAAACACGAGTATAAATATTACCTACCCAATAATCGGATGGCAAAAACTTTCTATGGACACAATTTAAATTACTTAGTCCAAGGTTTCCCAAAAGAGGAAAGTATGAGAATATTTTGTATCTTCGGAATATATATCGCATCTCCTTCCATACCATACCTGCACCTACCATTTTCTCCCTCCACTACCCGCTTACATCAATTTGCACTACAGCACCTCACCCCTACATTAATATATTATCTACATACACCTTTACATACACTACACACAACTCTACTTACTTATGTGTTTGTAAGTATGTATGAACGTATGTATGTATGTATGTGCTGTATGTATACTTGCTCCAAACACATGCAGACCCCTCCCACCCCCCTTACCCTCCCCTCCTTCCCTCCCTTTGCCCCCCCTCAGCTCATCCCCCAGCCCCCACACCCCACCTTCCCAACAACCATTGCATCCGCCCTAACAATCCCTCCCTACCATGAGGCCTGGCTCCACCTAAACAGGCCTGCCAGTTCCTCCGTCCTGTTTTCCCCCAGCCTACTACCCGGGACCCTCTCGGCCTGTCTGCTGTCCCCCACCTTCCTCCCCCAACCACGTCGCCACAGTCAGAAGAGCCAACATCTCCACCACCTCCCTCACACTGCGCAGGGGATTAGTGGTAGGAGAGATGGAAGAAGCCCAGCCTTGCACCGACCTCCCCCCTTCCCCCCACCACCCTACCACCCTTGTCTAATCATCTCTCCTCCCATCAGGCGGGTAGCCTCCACCGCCTTATCCTGGACTTCCAAGACCTCTTTGCGTCAGACCCTACATACATTGGCCACACCACCTACTTGACGCATGAAATACATACTCATAAGACCAGACTGCCCATACGCCAATCATCAGCGAATAAACCAAAACCATGGGCTAAGGAAGACTGGCAGGTCCAGGATATGCTCAATGCCGGTGTTGTGTCACCCTCCATCAGCCCGTGGTCCTCCCCCCTTGTCCTCGTCAAAAAGAAAGATGGCACCATGCGTTTTTGCATGGACTATCGCCAAATGAATGACATGACCACCAAGGTCGCCACGCCTCTCCCCAGAATAGACAACTCCCTCGACTTCCTACATGGAGCCTCGTGGTTCTCGACCCTAGACCTCCAGTCGGGATATTAGCAGGTACCCGTACACCCCGTGGACAGGGCAAAGACGGCATTTCCCACTAGCAATGGGAAACACTATGAGTTCATCATTCTACCCTTCGGACTCTGCAAAGCCCCCGCCACCTTTTCTAGGCTGATGGAGTCTGTCTTGAGTGGCCTCACCTGGGAAATCTGCTTGGCCTACCTGGACGATGTCATTACCTTCGGCAAAACATGGGTCGATCACTTCCAACGCCTCAGGAAAGTCTTTCTGTGTATCCAGCAGGAAGGCCTCAAACTCAGGCCCTTCAAGTGCGTCCTCAAAGCCCGAACTGTCGCCTTCCTCGGGCACGTCATCTCAAAGGATGGAGTCTCGCCCAACCCTGACAAACTGCGGGCCATCGCACACCTCCCGCTGCCACGAGACATTCACAAAGTCTCTGCAATCCTGGGCCTCGCCTCATATTATTGGCACTTTGTAAAAGGGTTTGCTGACATCGCCAAACTCCTCCACGACTTAACCTACAGTAGAAGGGCAAGCCTTTCACTTGGACAAACGAGCACAGACCTGCTTTCCAGGAACTGAAGAACAAGCTAATCACCGCCCCAATTGTTGCCTTCCCCGACTATACCCTGCCCATCCGCCTATACACGGATGTATCCTTCGTGGTAATTGGCCCTGTCCTCGCCCAGGTACAGCAGGGGCGAGAACACATCATTGCTTGTACCAGCCACACCTTCAACCAGGCCGAAAGGAATTATGCAACTACAAAAAGAGAATGTCTAGGCATCATCTGGGCCCTCGGACACTTCCGGGCCTACTTGTTGGGTACGAACGTCACCATTATCACCGACCACCAATCACTTCAGTGGCTCTGGCAATCTGACACACATAACGCCCAGCTCATTAGATGGAGGGAAACACTAGAGGAATTTAACTATGAGATTTCCTATCACCCCGGCAAGCTACACACTAACGCCGACGCCCTGTCCTGACTACCAATCAGCTCCATCTGCAGCAAATCTGAACTACAACAGTGGCACAAAGGAGAATGCCCACAATGGTTACTACTCTACCTGTTCTTCAAGCTCCACTGGCAGGGCAACCATCTATTCATTCCATCAGGACACATCGTGCTCGACCCCGACACCGCCTTTGACTCCATGAAGCACCTCCACCCTGACAATGGGATTCACTAAGAAACTGCTACAGGTGTTTAACGATGCATACTGGACCCTTAACCCCCCAACCTAGCCAGGCAAGTCACCCAGTCCTGCCGAGCTTGTGCCCTAGGCAAAGATGCCACCTGCACACCAGGCCCATCAGGAAACATCTCTGCTCATAAACCCAGGCAACTACTATCCGTCGACTTAGTGGGCCCCCTGCCACCCAAATCCAGCTGCAAGTATATCATCACTTTTGTAGATACTTACTCCAAGTTCCTCATAGCCTGTCCAGCCAAGGAACACCACGCCATAGTCGTGGCTGATGCACTCGTCCGCCACGTCATCCTCTACTTCAGGATTCCACAGGCCCTACACTCCGACAATGCCCCCAAGTTCACCAGCGCCGTATGGCAGGAACTCGCAACCACCTTTGGCTACCGCCTGTCTCACACCTCCCCATACTGGCCCCAAGGCAACGGCATCTCCAAGAGGAGCCACCACACCCTCATGAACCAGGTGCGAGCCCGAATAGAGGAGACCAAGAACGAGGACTGGCTGAGCCTCATCAAAATTGTACAATAGGGGATCAACTCCTGCCCCCGAGACGATGGTATATCACCCCACAAAAGAATTTTCGGGGAGGCCCCCCTCCTCCTGCCACTGCAACAGCATCTACAGCCCCCCACAATGCCCCCCACGTCCGACCCTCTCCACCATCTCAAGAGGCGGTTGCACCATCAGCAAAAGAGCCTAGATCTACAACGAGACATGGTTCCCACCAGGCCTTACAAAGCAGGCGACTCGGTAGTAATGGCAAAGCTACCCACACCCAACAAGATCTCCCCATGCTTCTTGGGCCCATACACAATCAGCCGCATCCCCAACCCCTACCAAGTCATAATAGATTATCACCACACCACACACATTCTGCAACCGATACGTGCGCCTATTCTCACACACCACCCCATGCCACGATCCTGCTCCTCCCATCCCCAGCACCACCTTGCCACCACTTGCCACCCCATATTCCCGATCCGATTCATACGATTGCTACATTACACCCTCCTCCTCGCTACCCTCGTCCCCCACTCCTTTCCTGCCGGCCCACTTCCCCGCTGCATCCCACATCCCCCTGGCCCCCACCTCACCACCACCGCAGAACCACCCACCCGACCCAAGAACCCTAAATCCACCCCCCTCCATAGCACACACACCATCCTAACCAATGCCCACCGCGGCTCCCACACCCACACCCTCTTCTCCTTGCTTACAACCCTCAGCCCATCCTTCACCTCAGACACCACCTGCTGCCCATACCCACACCAAACCCCCACGGAACATCCAGAAACCACACTCGTGCCAAACACCGCGTGGCAGCACTTCCCCCTCGCCACCGACACCCTCTCCACGCCCTCAAACACCTCACCCAACCCCTGCACCATGAAGCCGCACTCCCACCTCACCACCCACACCCACACTAAGAACTACCATCACCCTCTCCGGCCGTCTTTCACGCCCACCAGCCAGATACTCCACCACACCATCCCTCTCTCTCTCTCTCTCTCTCTCTATATATATATATATATATATATATATATATATATATATATATATATATATTTGTGGTTTTTGATTTTTGTTTTTGATTTTTACGTACGACGCAAGGTCAATGAAATATTTTTGTTCATTTTATTTAGCCGTACCTTAAGCAACAAAAAATGGTTTCGAGTGGTTTTTACGACTGAAAAAATAAAAAAACGGGTTTAGGAGGATTTAGAGACAGTAGAGTTGTCAATCTACCGTAGTCATGTTTTGGGTGAAAACGCTAAATATTAATCTTCGAAAATCTTAAATCTAAATTTGTTGAGAAACACTTACAACTGTTTATGAAAATAAGTAAATATTTTAGAGGATGAAAAAAGTCGACGTAGGAAAATAAAAACCTATTGCTATATGGAGAAGTGAACTTGCATAGAAGTGGAAATTGATGACCATGTGAAATGAGCTGCCATTTGACATGTTTACAGCACAATAAGATTCGTCCCCAAAACAAATGAACCGACTTAAGACAGAAGTGATCTTATTTTTTACATTACAAGGCCTTTAAAATGGCATCCTGTGGCACGATTTAAGTAAAAAGATAGGAATATATGCAAATTATATTCGGTGTCATGCATGAGAGATCTTGAGCCATCAAATTCGAAATATTTATCGGTTTCATGTCTCAGTATTCAAATTTAATATTTACTTTATCAAAACCGTTTTTATCTGCTTGTCGAAACATCAATTTTGTTTTTTTATATATATATATATATATATATATATATATATATTTATATATATATATATATATATATATATATATATATTTTTGCGATTAAGTTTAACCACGGAATTATGTCTTATGGTCTAACACGACCCTATATAACGTGCGTAATATTTTTTTGAAAGTTAAGAAGCTGAAGATGCCTTGGTCATAGGGATATAAAAAATATCCCTTCTAACTCAACATTTGTCACGCTTTTAGACGAGACCCTTATGAAACAAAGCTTAATGTGAAATATGCAAATCAAATGCCAGCTCATTTCACTCATTTGGCGAAGTTGTATATTTATCGTTTTCGGCATAAAAGACGCGATTTTTAGCATAAGTTCAGCAGAATACTTGTGAGTTAATCAGTTGCTTTCATCTGCGACGAGAGTCCACTTTTCACGTTGTTATCCTTGATGTGACAGCTACGTTAAATGCGACGAGAGTCCACTTTTCACGTTGTTATCCTTGATGTGACAGCTACGTTAAATGCGACGAGAGTCCACTTTTCACGTTGTTATCCTTGATGTGACAGCTACGTTAAATGAGAAAGAAAAAAATTAATTTAGAGAGCTTGTATGCTGAAGCAAAAATTGACTCCCAAGAGAAGTTTATAAAAGATCATCACAGATACGGCATACTGCATTTTTTTTTTTTTTTTGTCATACATGAGAAACATAATGATTTCAGCTTCCAACCAGAATATTTATCGAATTACTCATTATTTATTTACTGTCTGAACCGCCTTAAGTGAAGACTCGGAGTTCTTTACCAAGGGATGTATTTTCGAAAACGTCCCTGTATAATGTGCATTTTTTTTTTCCATTTCATCGAGACTGCAGATGCCATATAAAAACCAAACTCGTATACTTTAAGGTAAGATACTTTCCTTTGTCACTTCTTCCGACGACACATGGAACGAAATTCATTTCGAAATCGCCACTTCAAAGTCCAGCCAATTTCACTTTTATTATTCAATATAGGCTTCATGAACTTTCCTTATACCACGATATTTCTATTTCTTCTGAAATATCTCTTGAATTTTAGTAACAATGTTGTATTTCCGGAAAAATTTAAAGCACGATTGACGAAGTTTCCTATTTATCGACTTATATGTAAACGACATGAATTAGCACAACTGCCCAGTATAATTGTTTTGAATTGCTCTTAGAGCAGTTATTTTCAATCGAAACGAGTCCCCTTTGCCACTATTTCCTTGAAGTGACCACTACGACAAATGAACAAATAAAAAGTCGTTTAAGAAATCGGGAGAGCTAAAGTAAAATTCAAAACATATCAAAAACTACATAATTATATAGTCGTTAACGAAAATGGTCCCTGAAGCTGCAGTTTTTGTCTGTCATGGATGAGAATCTACTGAACGACCTACGATATTTTAAATATTGATCAGGTTCGTATCTCGATAGTTTGTCGAATTCATTTTTTCTTTTCAAAACCAACTCAGTTCTTTTTGTGCAATTTCTCGCTGATCTGATTGTACCAATGGAAATACTTTTGATCTAACCTAACCCCGAATAATATTGATTATTTTAAAGCAATAGTTATATAGATAGAAAATAAATCAATCTTCATTTTTTTCACTGTTCTCGACGAAGCCCATATAAACCTATATTTATTGCGCAATTTCCGTTTTAGCTTTCATTGGAGGTGGGAAATGCAAGATAAATATCAAAAAGAGAAATCTAAGGACAGAACGTATTTTTATATTTCAAGAGGCTCAAGATGTTACTTTTAAAAGTATCATCTTGGGCCTCTTGACTGTATTGAAAGAAAAAGGAATTTTTGAACATTATACACATTCAAGTTACAGAGTATGACATATTTCCGTTTGTATAATCACTCTGATCCGCACGTGGTTTTGACACAAATGAATACGATAAAGATATCTTCCATTACTGAGATACGAAACTGATAAAAATACAGGAAATGGTTCGCGAGGCCCTTAGATTTCTCAGGCATGACAAATTAATAGAAAAAAAAAAAAGCATCTATGACGAGCACTGTTATAAATGTCACCTAAGGTTTTTTTTTTTTTTTTTACTTTAGCACGGACTATGAAAGGCGTTTTTTTTTTTTTTTTTCACTGCAACTGTCACTTCAAGGATTTAAAAAATAGTGCCGAATATTAACCCGTTACGACTGAAAATAAGAACTAAAGAGTAATTCAAAAGCGCTCCACTGGATTAATGCTAAAAAAAGCGTCCTTCAGAGCGAAAACGATTAATACGCATGTTCGTCAAATGAGATCTAATTTTATCGGGAAACTCTATCAGTTGTTGTTGTAAGGCAGGAAACATTTCAGGGATGAAAAAAACCGACCTATAAAGAAATAAACCTGGCTGATATGAGGAAACGTTAGGTAGCCTATACAATGATACCGATTCACCAATGAATTGCACAATAAATATCGTTTCATAAGAGTATTCGAAAAAAAAGTAAAAAATGTGCGGTTAGATTGGATTATACTTTTGTCTACAAGATAGGGCTTGTTTAAACTGAAACAAAGAATTAATTTTACATAATATAAAGTCGTGATTGACCATTTGGCGTATTTTCGTAAGAAAACTCACTGCTAGCTATGTTAACTTGCACGAAAACACCTCAGGTGGATTTGACTGTCAGATAAAATGAGTTCCTCAGAGTAAAAATATGATTCGAATAGTGAGGTAGGAAACTGATAAATATAGGAAATGTTGTTGCTAAAGAACTTAGATTTCTCGTGCAATAGATCTAAAATATTGGGACGTATATTCATGAAAGTATGAATCTTTTGACTTTTATATTAGCAAGCCCCGTATCTTGATTTTTTCTTTCTTTCAACGTAACAGTCACTTCAGTGAGAAAAAGGAAAAAATTGGGACTCATGATTGAACAAAGCCATTCTAAGTGTAGTTCAAAATCATTCAACTAAATTCATGGTTAGGAATGGGTCTATCAGCCCGAAACTAATATATATGTAACTTCGCCAAATTACACGTCACGACAGAAGAAAAAAGACGCTGCTATAAGGACACGTAAAGTGGCACATACAAATGACAGTCATCCATACGTGAAACGAGCTGGCGTTGAGATGGAAGTAAGACAATAATTTCGATTGGTAAGGGTGTCCTCCAAATAATGAGAAAGTACAGTTAGGGTAGTTCTCTCTCTCTCTCTCTCTCTCTCTCTCTCTCTCTCTCTCTCTCTCTCTCTCTCTCTATATATATATATATATATATATATATATATATATATATATATATATTTGTTGTTTATTTTTGTTTTTGTTTTTATGTACGACCCAAGGTCAATGAAATATTTTTGTTCATTTTATTTAGCCGTACCTTAAGCAACAAAAAATGGTTTCGAGTGGTTTTTACGACTGA
>NC_137005.1:22257287-22294787 GCF_032717465.1 Coenobita brevimanus
GAATTGTAATGGGAATCGACTTTTAAAGTACATTCGCCGAAATCAGCTTACACTCTGGGATACTGCTGGTGCTACACATGCTCGAGGTGGTACTCTGGATCATGTACTTACGTGTGGACTTGTACCCTCCCAAGTAAAGTGTGCATCTGTTCCGACACTCTTCTCAGATCACATTGGTCTCAGCATTCATTATTCCCTTCCCTCTGCTCCCTCGCCAGTACACACCCGCACTCGCATTGCAATCCCTCCCAAGTACCGTCCCACATACATCTCATACATGACTAACTTTCTTCCCACATTTAACTTCCACTGTCCTGAACAGTTATACTCCTCACTTGTCAAAGCCACACATGCCTTCTATACCCGATATGTCAGCAAGCCACACATCAGGCATCGTGTTGGTGCCCATAGCTTTACACTGGATAGTAGAATCGTTCAAGCAGAGAGACAGGCAATGGAGGCTGGCCGTGCCTTTATGAGGCAACCAAATCCTGAGACTCTTCACCAGTATCAACTATCAAGAGATGATCTTGTTGCTCTCCAGCTCTGTGTTCAATCTGATTCCTGGCACAGATTCACTGATGGTATTAATCATCAAACAAGCGTGAGTACCATGTGGCACCTCATCAATAAGGTTGTAAGAAAGAAGCCTCCAAGTGTCCTCCACCACAACCCTGTTCAGTACGCACAGGACCTCATCAATGAGTGGTCAGCACAGTCACGAACCGCCACCCTTCCAGTTCATATACGAGATGCTCTCTCCACCCAGGAAAACTATCGTGCACTTCGTCTCGTTGCCGCCTTACTGAGTGTTGATGATGATGATGATGTAGCCATATCTGAGAGCGAGCTGCACCGTGCCCTCGCTAGGGGCAGAAATTCAGCTCCTGATGATGATGGCATCACCCATGCAGTCCTTCATGTACTCGTAACAGTGCCCGGCAACCCTCTCCTCCGTCTCTACAACCTCGGTTTTAGTCTGGGTTACGTGCCACAAGCCTGGACCCAAAGTACGATTGTGCCCATCCCCAAGCCTGGCACCGACAAATTCCGGCCCATCTCCCTCACTTCCTGTTTCTGTAAGGTGTTTGAACGCATTCTTCTCTCACGCCTCATGATCCGGCTGCGTGACAAACTTTCGTCCAGACTTTTCGGCTTCCTGCCCCAACGAGGAACACACCACTGCCTCATGGAGCTCTACACTCGTCTCTCCTCAGATAGTGTTGTGGCCTTCATTGACTTGAAGAGTGCGTTCGACGTAGCCAATAGAGACATCATTCTTGATCAGCTTGTTGACTTTGGCATAAAAGGAAACCTTCTTAAATGGATACGTGGCTACCTACGAAACAGAACTTCTCGAGTTTTGTTTAAAGGAGCATTGAGCACTGCCCGAGACTTTAAACTTGGTACTCCACAAGGTGGTGTCCTTAGTCCCTTTTTATTCAATATTCTCATTCATCGCCTTCTGTCCTTACTGCCAGCTGTCGGTGACACCACTATCACTTGCTACGCAGATGATATATGTATTCACTCACGTTCTCCGGACCATTTGCAATGCTTTCTTCACTTCTTTCATGTTTTAGCTTCCTCGTGTGGCCTCATCATCTCCTCGGATAAGAGTAGAATCTTCTCCTCCCGTCCTGCATGGAATCTGCCAGAATTCACTATGGGGAATGATGTCATACCTCTCTGCACGCAGTATCTCTATTTGGGAGCACCAGTGCGGATTACACCTTCCATCCCAGCACGACAGCGGGTGCATCCCGTTGTTCAAGATCTGTTGGTCCGACTGCAGCGGCGCCTGACTCCTTTGATGTGGCTGACCAATTATTCTACTGGAGTATCTATCCCAGTCGCCAGGACCATATACATTGCATTCCTCCGCTCGGTGGTAGATTATCTTTCCCCAGCATTATGTCAGCTCTCCAGAACAGCTTTAAGACCTCTTGAAATCTTCCAGAATCAAGCAATGAGACTCATCCTGGGCTGCCCTGACTCCACCAGAATTGTCAATACGCAGCACGAGCTCAATCTCCCACCACTCGTTGATAGAATATATTCCAATGTCACCTATTTTAGCATTAAATGTCTGTACTCTCCTCATCTTTCTCCCCACTACTCTCATACTACGAGTATTAGGACTTCTCTGGATCCAGCGGCGCCTCGACCTCTGCTACGCCAAGGTGGACGCAATCTGGTCAGTACCATAAGTTCCAATATTCAGAGTCTTAATGTTGACATCGTAGAAGAGGACGTGGACAATGGCCTTGCACCCTGGAGGATTCCTGTGCCAGCAGTCTCCTACACCCCAGCCTCTAAGACTGATCTGCCTCAGCTTCAACAACGTGCACTGGAAACCATCGCCAGCCTATCATCATCCCTCAGTTTGGCCCACCATCTCTATACTGACGGCTCCCTGCAGAGATGGCAGGGCAGGATGTGCTGTTTTCTCCCCCAGTTTAGAGCCCCCGCAAGAGGGCTGGTCGGGTCGCCACCTCCCAAATTCATCAAGTTCTACATATTGTGAACTACATGGACTTCTGGATGCTGTCACTTTGCTTACACAGACCAGGAATAACGGCTTGATCATTTGTGACTCACAGCCTGCTCTCTGGGCCCTCACGTCTCACAAGCCAGCATATCAACGTCTAGTCACACAAATCCTTCGGCTACTAGCCATGGCTGATGCCAGCTCACTAATGGTGCACTTTTTATGGATTCCCTCTCACATCCATCTCCTGGCCAATGACACTGCTGACCGACTTGCGAAGGCTGCTTGCGATCTACATCTGCCAGATGCTGCTACTTCCACTGCATCCCTTCTGTGCTGCAAGAAGATGGTACAGCAGGCTGCCCGCTCCCCCACCCGCCATCGTAGCAATGCTGAGAGGGCCACGAGTGTATCAATACAGCATTATGATCACTTTCTCACTCATCCACACAGGTATCGTCGCAGTGGTCTTATGGTTCGCCGCTGTAATGTGGTATGTGCACGTCTCCGACTGGGCTGACGACCAGTTTGGCAGGAGGCAGGGCAGGAAGACGCACCTCACTTCACCTCCTGTAGGCTGTGTGACGCACCCAATGCCAACACCCTGGACCATTATTGCCTGCACTGTCCACATGTTGTTAACTTATTACCACAAAGACTCACATTGATTGACACTTGTAAACTGCTGTTAACAGATAATGACTTGCTAGATGTTATTCTTATGTGTCATCCTCACCTTGGTGGATTTTGATTTCATGATGACTACAGTACATAGCGTGTCCTACGTGGCACGAGTCCCATGTACTATCATTGTTAACTAATTGTACTTTATGTCTGCCACCTTCGGGTGTAATAAATTAATCAAAACAAAAAATCTCACTCTCTCTCTCTTTCTCTCTATGTAACTCACTCACTCTCTCTCTCTTTCTCTCTCTAACTCACTCACTCTCTCTCTCTCTTTCTCTCTCTGTAACTCACTCACTCTCTCTCTCTTTCTCTCTCTGTAACTCACTCACTCTCTCTCTCTTTCTCTCTCTGTAACTCACTCACTCTCTCTCTCTTTCTCTCTCTAACTCACTCACTCTCTCTCTCTTTCTCTCTCTGTAACTCACTCACTCTCTCTCTCTTTCTCTCTCTGTAACTCACTCACTCTCTCTCTCTTTCTCTCTGTAACTCACTCACTCTCTCTCTCTCTCTCTCTCTCTCTCTCCCTCTCTCTCTAACTCTCTCTCTCTCTCTCTCTCTCTCTCTCTCTCTCTCTCTCTCTCTCTCTCTCTCTCTCTCTCTCTCTCTCTCTCTCTCTCTCTCTCTCTCTCTCTCTCTCTCTGTAACTCTCTCTCTCTCTCTCTCTCTCTCTCTCTGTAACTCTCTCTCTCTCTCTCTCTCTCTCTCTCTCTCTCTCTCTCTCTCTCTCTCTCTCTCTCTATATATATATATATATATATATATTGTTATATATTGTTATATATTGTTATATATTTGTATAGGTATATATATATATATATATATATATATATATATATTTTATATATACATATATATATATATATATATATATATATATATATATATATATATATATATATATATTTATATATATATATATATATATATATATATATATATACTATATATATATATATATATATATATATATATATATATATATATTGTATATATATATATATATATATATATATATATATATATATATATATATATATATATATATATATATATATATATATATATATATATATATATATATGTATTGTTACGTGTGGCAGATATACATTGCTTATATTCATATATAATATTCAGAATCTTTAATTCATTTATTTGTACCATGCTTAGTGTTCTGTGAACGTAGTTTATAAATATCAGATCGTAGGAAATAGCCTGGCCCAGCTGTGTCTCGATAGTTTCAGATCTGTTTCGAACCACATTCCTCTAATTGCTCACTGTTTCGACTTTGAGTTTCTGTTCTACCCTTATAGCTTCTCTGAGTTACCCTTCTTGCTTTCCTGAGTTAACCTACTTGCTTCTTTGGGTTTATCTAAGCCGGGCTGGGACTTCCTGCGAGGGACTTTGATGCATGGTCGTGGACTTTGATGAATGGTTGCGGAGAGAACGGACGTGTGCTGAACTCTCCTCCAGATTCTAGGGCTGCCCCACCGGCAATAGTTTTGCACTTTCCGTGAATAAAGTTAGGTTAGCTAGCGTTCACACTCCTCCCTACCCTTATTAGAGATATAGTAGGTGTCTGTATCTGTTTACTGAGATTGCCTTTGTTTACTCACCTCTGGAGTGTGCCCCCCACTGATCGCTCTGGGGTGTGAGTTATACACAGGCGCGTCCTCCCGAGAGTGGTTTGAGAGGGTAATCTCAGGCTAGGTGTGTCTTTCCCAGGTACCTTGTCCCTTGCTTGTTTTTCTCCTTCTTCCCACTTCCTCCGTGAGGGGGAAGTGGTTGCTATGACGGACGCCCCTGACGAATGTAGGAACGACCGGACTGACCACCCCCAGACTGACGGACGCCAAACTCGTGCCCCACTTGACGTTCCTGTTGACAATGCCACGTTCGTCATTATCCATGCTCTAGGTTCGACTCCCCTGTCCAGTCTCAATCCCTTCCTTATCAAGAAGGTGATTGACCACTGTGCAGGAGAAGTCGAACAAGTGAAAAAACTTGCTAACAGAGATCTCCTGGTAAAAACTGTTAACTCTTCACAAGTGAGAGATTTGCTGAAACTGCGTAAATTCCACTGTTACGATGTCGAAGCCAAAATCCCAGTCTCCATGAATTCTTGCAAGGGTGTTGTCACTTGCAGGGATCTCATGGTGATGAGCGAGGACGAAATCGTACAAGAATTGGCGCAGCAAGATGTAATTGAAGCTAAATTCATAACTCGTTATTCGGAAGGCAAAAGGACGAAGACAGCAACTATTATCTTGACATTTGCCAAAATTTCTCTTCCTAGTCGAGTCAAAGTTGGTTATGAAATCATCCACGTTCGACCATACATCCCTAACCCTTTCCGTTGTTTGAAATGCCAGTTGTATGGGCATGGTTTGAAGACTTGTCGGGCTTCCCAGCCAGTGTGTGGCAAGTGTGCAAGCCAGGGTCATGATGCGGAACATTGTACATCTGAGACGGTCTGTTGCTTTCACTGCAAGGGCGCTCACTCCACTTCCTCTAGGGATTGTCCCAAGTGGAAGGAGGAGAAGGAAGTCTGCACAGTGAAGGCAACTGAGGGCATTTCCTATTACGAAGCTAGGAAAAAGGTGAAGGAGTTGCATGCAACTCCCACGCCGAATAAGGTCCTATGCTTCGGCGGTAATGTCCCGTCCTGTGATGTGCTCTGTAGAGACCCAGACTGACCCTGTCTTTCTCCCTCCTGCCACTCACAGTACATCTCCATCTCTGACCTCCTGTCCGTTCCAACTCTCTCACTGACATCCCTAAGGCATCAACTTACTCTCAGGCTGCTGCTGCCTCTCCATCGGTACGGCCTAAAACGAAGCCTGACAAGTCTAGTAAAAGTAACATGACCACCCTCACGAAACAGTCACGTCCTCATGTCCTTCCGGTTCCTACTCCAGCGAGGGAGAGAAAGGTTAGCTCTTCCTCGGGGGAGGCTGGGAACCTAGTTATTGATGACAATATGGAGGTTTCCATTAACAAGCACCGGGATAGGTCCCCCGGTAGTCGCTAGCCTGCCGGCGGGAGACAAAAAAAGACAAAGCACACTGGCCCCCAACGAAAATCTTAAACCGTCGCTTTCACTGTATTACAGTGGAATTGTAGAGGTATTGGGAATAAGTTACACAATATAGCAATCTTGCTTTCTATACACAGGCCAGACGTTGTTTGTTTACAGGAGACGCGCCTGGAGGATCACCCTGATCCTCCACAGTTCAGACACTATCACTCGTGATAGAAGATATGAAGGTCACGGAGTTGCCATATACACACATAAATCACACCCACAAACGGAAGTGATTCTAAATTCTACTCTGGAAGCTGTCGCGTGCAGAGTAAAATTTAATAACACGTATCTGTCTATTTGCTCTCTGTACTGTCCTCCACATGGCCCCATTGATAGTGATGCTTTAAATTCACTAGTTGAACATCTCCCTGGGAATAAGTTAGTGTTGGGCGATTTTAACACCCATCACTATCAATGGGGTAGCTTGAGGATCGATGGTCGTGGGGAGCAAGTAGCCGACCTAATACTACAGTCCAGCCTCTGTCTTCTGAACGATGGTAGAGCGACTCGTGTAGATGATCGTACTGGTAACTTTTTCGGCCATTGACTTATCTTTTGGCCTCCCCTGGTATACATCCAGATCTCTCATGGGACCCTTACGACGACTCCTTGGGAAGTGATCATTTACCCATCTGTCTTTCTTATACACGCGACATCATTTCGGACCCTCCACCTCCAAAATTTAACTATAAGAAAGCAGATTGGGGATCCTTCTCAAGGATCGCCAATTTAGATATGTCTGGGGAGACCATAGATGTTAAGGTCGAAAATATAACCCAATCCATATTACACGCAGCTGAGGCTGCTATTCCCAAGACTTCTACAGTTCATGCGAAGCATAGAGCACATTGGTGGACGCCGGATTGCCGACAAGCATTAAGAAAACGCAATAGAAGATACAGGATTTTTGATAGTCAGCCCACTGAGAAAAATTTTATTGCATACAAACAGGCACGGGCTGAGGCAAGGAGAATAATAAAAAGGGCCAAACATGACTCCTGGCGGTCCTTTGTGTCCACGGTGACTCGTACGACACCATTACGTAAAGTCTGGTCCACCATAAGAATATTAAATAATAAAGGCCCATATTTCCCCATTACCACCTTGCAAATAAATAATAACATCTATGACGAGCCCGTGGACGTTGCTAACATCCTCGCCAGGAGTTTTTCTCATGTAAGTAGCTCAGCCAATTATGACCCGCGTTTCCAACATCATAAACGCACGGCTGAGCTACAGATATTAGACTTTGCCACAGAAGACGTAAACTCCCCGTACAACCAAGAGTTTACGCTAGATGAACTGCTCCTTGCCCTTAAATCCTGTAAAGACACCAGCCCTGGACCAGACACCATCACGTACGGTATGATCCAGCATCTTAATCAGGACAACCTGATTAAGATGTTAGCATTGTACAATGAGATTTGGGCGTCTCGAACGTTCCCAAACTCATGGCACTTTGCGCACGTCATACCGATACCCAAAGAGGCTGGTCGTCTTATGAATCCCACGTCATTTCGTCCTATTGTGTTGACTTCTTGTCTATGTAAGGTCATGGAACGAATGGTTAACAATAGGCTTCTTTTTGTTTTAGAGTCGAAGAATTTGTTAAATGATCAACAATGTGGCTTCCGTAAATACAGAAGTTCACTAGATAATTTAATGAATTTGGAGCATTGTATTGCAGAGGCATTTGCCAATAAAGAATTCATGATAGGGGTGTTCCTGGACATCCATAAAGCCTATGACATGACCTGGCGACGCGGTGTACTAATGAAGCTCTATGCTTATGGTTTAAGAGGAAATTTGCCTGTTTTTATTTCAAATTTCTTAAGGGACAGAACTTTCTCTGTCAAATTGCCCCATAACGTAACATCGGATATATTTATCCAGGAAAACGGGGTGCCACAGGGAAGTGTGCTTAGTCCTACTTTATTTAGTATTATGATCAATGATATTCTGTCATCAGCTCCCATCCCGAGGAATCTTAAATACTCACTCTACGCTGACGATTGTGCAATATGGCACTCTTCCCGTAATGCACAATTTTCGGCTGGGCGGATTCAAGCAGTCCTTGACTCCGTCCACCAATGGGCCTTGCAGTGGGGATTTAAGTTTTCCGTCCGTAAGTGTGCCGCTATAGTTTTCACTAATCGTAACGTCCCTAATTTGTGCTTAACTTTGGATAATCAGGCGGTACCTTTTCAAAATTCTGTAAAATTTTTAGGAATACATTTTGATCGTAGAATGAATTTTAAACTTCACGTTAATACTTTGCTTGCTCGTTGTGATAAACCGTTAAATGTCCTCAAGTACCTAGCGGGTACTACCTGGGGTGCCAACAGAAAATCTTTATTAATGGTGTATAAGTCCCTTATTCGATCGACGCTAGACTATGGCGCACAGGTGTATGGCTCGGCATCCGATGCCACTCTGAAAGGATTGGATGTGTTGCAGAATAAATGTTTGCGAATGTGTCTTGGAGCTGTCCGGTGTACCCGTGTAGCTCGTATGGAAGTGGAGGCGAATGTGCCTCCCCTCCGTATTCGCCGTGACCACCTGGCCTTGTCCTATGGTGTAAGGACATTTAGGAAATGTAATATCGGCAATGTGGCCTGTACCCCCCTGCGTCAATACCACCACCTTCTGTGGGGGGTGCGTCGGCCACTTGCCGCTCGCCTCCACTTACTGACTCAGGAGATTGATGTGGACCCCAGTGACTGTGACAAGTTGGTGCTTAAAAATATAGCGCCTTGGGAGCCACCCGGCTTTACAGTCGATGTCACATGGCTCCCAGCACCAAAGGCCAAGGCGCCGGAGGCGGAGGTCCACCACTTGTTTCGTAAGATCATTGTTCGTCACTTGGGGTCCCATCAATTGTACACCGACGGCTCCAAGTCGAGTGAATGTGTGGGTGCAAGTGTGTGGTCGACTGAATGTGCCCTCAGGTATCGGTTGCCGACTCATACATCTGTGTTTACTTCAGAACTTTTTTCTATTGACAAAGCCATAGACTATGCTCTCAATTCTAGACATGACTCATTTGTCATATTTTCAGATTCAAAACCAGCCCTTCAGGCAATTGCATCTTGTACTACGGACTCTCACGAGATTCAGGGCCGCATCGTTAATAAGTTGCATTCATGCAACAAGTCATTCACGCTGATCTGGGTGCCTGGTCATTGTCGTATCTACGGCAATGAGCAGGCTGACTTACTTGCAAAGTCGGCTGTAGAGCTCGAGGAGACTTGGGACGTTCCTCGTGATCTGCGGTCGAGTCTCTCTCTCGGAAAGAAATCAATAAATCTTCTGTGGCAAGGTCAGTGGACCAGACTAAATATTCCAACTTGTGCCGTACCTAGGCGACTGGGACACTGCCAACCGTCCCAGTCGCCTAGAAGAAAAAGTGTTGGCACGGTTACGGCTCAATGCCACCGTTTTAACCCACATAAAACCATATATGGAAAGACGCTTCCCACCGCACTGTGACATCTGTGATGCGGTGTTATCTATCAGTCATATCATCCTGCGCTGTCGGCGATTTATTCGTGAACGTGCTTCACTTATTAATTACTGCGGCGCAGCAGACGTCCCCTTCACCCTTTCCACCATCCTGGGTGATGGGGACATTGTTATGACTGATAAATTGATGGCTTTCTTGAGAGAGACCGGACTGATCAGAGTGATGTGACTTTTTACTGTGTGGTTATGGTTTTTATCAACGGTAAATATGTATATATTGTAATATTAATTAGGGTTGACAGTTGACATATTTTAAATAGTTCCTCCTCCCACTGATCTATTTCTAATATAGATGTCCCCTACATTAAGCCAAGTTCCTCGCCTGACAGTCACCAGCTGATGAGTGCAAGTGTGCAATATAGGAAGGTATTGGGCACTTGCAGTCGATGGTGGTCTGCTGGGCGAGGTTCTTCACTTTTTGTACAAATTATGTAAATACATTATATTATCTTGCTTAAGTTATTCTAATTAGGGCCGACAGCTGACGTATATGGAAATGTTCCTGACTCGTCTGGTTCCCTTTCATATATTGATGTCCCCTATATTAGGTTGTGCCTTGACTGACAGTCACCAGGTGATGAGTGCAGGTATGTCATGTAGAAAGGCATTACATATCTGCAGTCGATGGTGATCTCTTGGTCGAGGCTTTTTTTACCATTAGTGTAGGTCTAGTTATTTGTCTCTTAGGATTTAGTATAGGTTAGTGATTTGTCTGTTAGGTGGTTAGTTTTAGGGTCTTTAGATTAGGTATTTTTGATTATAAGTCATATAAGGTTAAAAATATTAAAAAATAAATAAAAATAATAAAAATAAAACTACAAAAAAATAATAAAATAAAAATTATTATATATATATGTACGTGTGCATGAAAGTGTGTATGCTCATATGCATGGATGTGTGTATGTATGTAAGTATGTATATATATATGTTCGTATATATATGTGTATATATGTCAATATATATACATATATATATATATATTGCCTTAATGACCAGGGGCTCCGGCCCCAATGGTCGATAGGCCAAAAAAAAAAAAAAAAAAAAAAAAAAATCATGGTCGTGGAGAGTTTAGACGTGTTTTTCTGGCTCTCCTCTAGTTTTCAGGGCTGCCTCACCGGCATTAGCTTTTTTTTTTTTCACCCTTCTGGTGACACTTAGGATTAGCTAGTACTAATTTTCCTCCCTACCCTTGCTAGAGATATAGTAAGTGTCTATATCTATTTACTAAGATTACCTTTGCTTACTCGCCCACGGAGGGTCCCCCCCACTGATCGCTCTGGGGTGTGAATTAACCCGATCGGGCCTCCCTGGAGTGGTTTGAGAGGGCAATTTAGCCATAGGTGTGTGGCCCCCAGTTGTTTGTCCCTTGTTCGTTTTTCCTCCTCCTTCCCACTTCCCCCGTTAGGGGGAAGTGGTCACTATGGCGGACGCCACTGCTGCCTCCCCCTCCTTCAGGGGGGGAGGTAGTCCTGACCGACCCCCGACTGTCTCACGGACGGACTACCCCCAGACTGAACGGCCCCGGACACGCCCTTTGCTAGACATTAGTGTAAAAAATGCGAGTTTTGTTTTGTTGCATGCGGTTGGTTCTACTCCCCTGTCCAGCCTCAATCCCTTCATTATCAAGAAGGTGATTGATGGATGTGCAGGAGAGGTAGAACAGGTCAAAAAACTTGCTAGCGGAGATCTCCTAGTAAAGACTGCAAATTCGTCCCAGGTTAAGGATTTGATGAAGATGAGCAAATTCCATTGCTATGATGTTGTGCCGACGATCCCTCACTCCATGAATTCCTGCAAGGGAGTCATCACTTGCAGGGACCTCATGGTCATGGATGAGGACGACATCGTACAGGAACTTGCTCATGAAGATGTAATTGAAGCCAGGTTCATCACTAGATTTTCGGAGGGCAGGAGGACAAAGACGGCAACTGTTATATTGACTTTCGGTAAAGTGACTCTTCCAGCCCATATCAAAGTGGGGTATGAAATTGTTAATGTCAGACCATACATCCCTAACCCACTTCGTTGTTTACGATGTCAGTTATATGGACACCATGAAAAGTCTTGTCGGTCTTCTCAATCAGTCTGTGGCAAGTGCGCAACGCAAGGTCATGATGCTGACCATTGCACATCAGAGGGTGTCAGCTGCTTTCACTGCAAGGGTGCTCACTTCACTTCCTCTAGGGATTGTCCCAAGTGGAAGGAGGAGAAAGAGGTCTGCACAGTGAAGGCGACTGAGGGCATGTCTCTTTTACGATGCTAGGAAAAGGTGAAGGAGTTGCATGCAACTCCTACACCGAATAGGTCCTATGCTTCGGCAGTGATGTCCCGCCCTGTGATGTGCACTGTGGAGACACAGACTGATCTCGTGCTTGTTAATCAAGCCACCACGCCATACCTCCACCTCTAAACCTCCTGTACGATCCAACTCTCTAATTGACCTCCCTAAAGCCACTTCATACTCACAGGCTGCCGCTGCTGCTTCTCAGTCAGTCAAGCCTAAATCGAAGCCTGACAAGACTGTAAAACATAACTTCACCACCCTTTCCAAAGACACGTCCTCATGTCCTCCCTGCTCCTAGCCCAGCGAGGGAGAGGAAGAATAGCTCTTCCTCGGTGGAATCTGGGAGCCTTGTTATTGACCAAAATATGGAGGTTTCCACGAGCAAGCACCGGGAAAGGTCCCCCGGTAGCCACTCGCCTGGTGGCGGGCGGCATAAAAAAACTAAACACACTGGCCCCCCTCGTAAATCTTAAACCGCCGCATTCACTATACTACAGTGGAATTGTAGAGGTATTGGGAATAAGTTACACAATATAGCAATCTTGCTTTCTATACACAGGCCAGACGTTGTTTGTTTACAGGAGACGCGCCTGGAGGATCACCCTGATCCTCCACAGTTCAAACACTACCACTCGTATAGAAGATATGAAGGTCACGGAGTAGCCATATACACACACAAATCACACCCACAAACGGAAGTGATTCTAAATTCTACTCTGGAAGCTGTCGCATGCAGAGTAAAATTTAATAACACGTATCTGTCTATTTGCTCTCTGTACTGTCCTCCACATGGCCCCATTGATAGTGATGCTTTAAATTCACTAGTGGAACATCTGCCTGGAAATAAGTTAGTGTTGGGCGATTTTAACGCCCATCACTATCAATGGGGTAGCTTGAGGATCGATGGTCGTGGGGAGCAAGTAGCCGACCTAATACTACAGTCCAACCTCTGTCTTCTGAACGATGGTAGAGCGACTCGTGTAGATGATCGTACTGGTAACTTTTCGGCCATTGACTTATCTTTGGCCTCCCCTGGTATACATCCAGATCTCTCATGGGACCCTTACGACGACTCCTTGGGAAGTGATCATTTACCCATCTGTCTTTCTTATACACGCGACATCATTTCAGACCCTCCACCTCCAAAATTTAACTATAAGAAAGCAGATTGGGGATCCTTCTCAAGGATCGCCAATTTAGATATATCTGGGGAGACCATAGATGTCAAGGTCGAAAATATAACTACTTCCATATTACACGCAGCTGAGGCTGCTATTCCCAAGACTTCTACAGTTC
Source organism: Coenobita brevimanus (assembly GCF_032717465.1). NCBI lineage: Eukaryota > Metazoa > Arthropoda > Malacostraca > Decapoda > Coenobitidae > Coenobita > Coenobita brevimanus. The sequence goes on from NC_137005.1 coordinate 22,270,650, forward strand.
ATGCGAAGCATAGAGCACATTGGTGGACGCCGGATTGCAGACAAGCATTAAGAAAACGCAATAGGAGATACAGGATTTTTGATAGTCAGCCCACTGAGAAAAATTTTATTGCATACAAACAGGCACGGGCTGAGGCAAGGAGAATAATAAGAAGGGCCAAACGTGACTCCTGGCGGTCCTTTGTGTCCACGGTGACTCGTACAACACCATTAAATTCAGTCTGTTCCACTATCAGTTTATTAATTAATAAAGGCACATATTTCCGCATTTCCAAATTGCAGTTTAATAATAACATATATGACGAGCCCGTGGACGTTGCTAACATCCTCGCCAGGGAGTTTTTCTCATGTAAGTAGCTCAGCCAATTATGACCCGCGTTTCCAACATCATAAACGCACGGCTGAGCTACAGATATTAGACTTTGCCACAGAAGACGTAAACTCCCTGCACAACCAAGAGTTTACGCTAGATGAACTGTTCCTTGCCCTTATATCCTGTAAAGACACCAGCCCTGGACCAGACACTATCATGTACAGTATGATTCAGCATCTTAATCAGGACAACCTGATTAAGATGTTAGCATTGTACAATGAGATTTGGGCGTCTCTGAACGTTCCCAAACTCATGGCACTTTGCGCACGTCATACCGATACCCAAAGAGGCTGGTCGACTTATGAATCCCACTTCATTTCGTCCTATTGTGTTGACTTCTTGTCTATGTAAGGTCATGGAACGTATGGTTAACAATAGGCTTCTTTTTTGTTTTAGAGTCGAAGAATTTGTTAAATGATCAACAATGTGGCTTCCGTAAATACAGAAGTTCACTAGATCATTTAATGAATTTGGAGCATTGTATTGCAGAGGCATTTGCCAATAAAGAATTCATGATAGGGGTGTTCTTGGACATCCATAAAGCCTATGACATGACATGGCGACACGGTATACTAATGAAGCTCTATGCTTATGGTTTAAGAGGAAATTTGCCTGTTTTTATTTCAAATTTCTTAAGGGACAGAACTTTCTCTGTCAAATTGCCCCGTAACGTAACATCGGATATATTTATCCAGGAAAACGGGGTGCCACAGGGAAGTGTGCTTAGTCCTACCTTATTTAGTATTATGATCAATGATATTCTGTCATCAGCTCCCATCCCGAGGAATCTTAAATACTCGCTCTACGCTGACGATTGTGCAATATGGCACTCTTCCCGTAATGCACAATTTTCGGCTGGGCGGATTCAAGCAGCCCTTGACTCCGTCCACCAATGGGCCTTGCAGTGGGGATTTAAGTTTTCCGTACGTAAGTGTGCCGCTATAGTTTTCACTAATCGTAACGTACCTAATTTGTGCTTAACTTTGGATAATCAGGCGGTACCTTTTCAAAATTCTGTAAAATTTTTAGGAATACATTTTGATCGTAGAATGAATTTTAAACTTCACATTAATACTTTGCTTGCTCGTTGTGATAAACCGTTAAATGTCCTCAAGTACCTAGCGGGTACTACCTGGGGTGCCGACAGAAAATCTTTATTAATGGTGTATAAGTCCCTTATTCGATCGAAGCTAGACTATGGCGCACAGGTGTATGGCTCGGCATCCGATGCCACTCTGAAAGGATTGGATGTGTTGCAGAATAAATGTTTGCGAATGTGTCTTGGAGCTGTCCGGTGTACCCGTGTAGCTCGTATGGAAGTGGAGGCGAATGTGCCTCCCCTCCGTATTCGCCATGACCACCTGGCCTTGTCCTATGGTGTAAGGACATTTAGGAAATGTAATATCGGCAATGTGGCCTGTACCCCCCTGCGTCAATACCACCACCTTCTGCGGGGGGTGCGTCGGCCACTTGCCGCTCGCCTCCACTTACTGACTCAGGAGCTTGATGTGGACCCCAGTGACTGTGACAAGTTGGTGCTTAAAAATATAGCGCCTTGGGAGCCACCCGGCTTTACAGTCGATGTCACATGGCTCCCAGCACCAAAGGCCAAGGCGCCGGAGGCGGAGGTCCACCACTTGTTTCGTAAGATCATTGTTCGTCACCTGGGGTCCCATCAATTGTACACCGACGGCTCCAAGTTGAGTGAATGTGTGGGTGCAAGTGTGTGGTCGACTGAATGTGCCCTCAGGTATCGGTTGCCGACTCATACATCTGTGTTTACTTCAGAACTTTTTGCTATTGACAAAGCCATAGACTATGCTCTCAATTCTAGACATGACTCATTTGTCATATTTTCAGATTCAAAATCAGCCCTTCAGGCAATTGCATCTTGTACTACGGACTCTCACGAGATCCAGGGCCGCATCGTTAATAAGTTGCATTCATGCAACAAGTCATTCACGCTGATCTGGGTGCCTGGTCATTGTCGTATCTACGGCAATGAGCAGGCTGACTTACTTGCAAAGTCGGCTGTAGAGCTCTGGGAGACTTGGGACGTTCCTCGTGATCTGCGGTCGAGTCTCTCTCTCGGAAAGAAATCAATAAATCTTCTTTGCAAGGTCAGTGGACCAGACTAAATATTCCAACTTGTAAGCCGTACCTAGGCGACTGGGACACTGCCAACCGTCCCAGTCGCCTAGAAGAAAAAGTGTTGGCACGGTTACGGCTCAATGCCACCGTTTTAACCCACATAAAACCATATATGGAAAGACGCTTCCCACCGCACTGTGACATCTGTGATGCGGTGTTATCTATCAGTCATATCATCCTGCGCTGTCGGCGATTTATTCGTGAACGTGCTTCACTTATTAATTACTGCGGCGCAGCAGACGTCCCCTTCACCCTTTCCACCATCCTGGGTGATGGGGACATTGTTATGACTGATAAATTGATGGCTTTCTTGAGAGAGACCGGACTGATCAGAGTGATGTGACTTTTTTACTGTGTGGTTATGGTTTTTATCAACGGTAAATATGTATATATTGTAATATTAATTAGGGTTGACAGTTGACATATTTTAAATAGTTCCTCCTCCCACTGATCTATTTCTAATATAGATGTCCCCTACATTAAGCCAAGTTCCTCGCCTGACAGTCACCAGCTGATGAGTGCAAGTGTGCAATATAGGAAGGTATTGGGCACTTGCAGTCGATGGTGGTCTGCTGGGCGAGGTTCTTCACTTTTTGTACAAATTATGTAAATACATTATATTATCTTGCTTAAGTTATTCTAATTAGGGCCGACAGCTGACGTATATGGAAATGTTCCTGACTCGTCTGGTTCCCTTTCATATATTGATGTCCCCTATATTAGGTTGTGCCTTGACTGACAGTCACCAGGTGATGAGTGCAGGTATGTCATGTAGAAAGGCATTACATATCTGCAGTCGATGGTGATCTCTTGGTCGAGGCTTTTTTTTACCATTAGTGTAGGTCTAGTTATTTGTCTCTTAGGATTTAGTATAGGTTAGTGATTTGTCTGTTAGGTGGTTAGTTTTAGGGTCTTTAGATTAGGTATTTTTTATTATAAGTCATATAAAGTTAAAAATATTAAGAAATAAATAAAAATAATAAAAATAAAACTACAAAAAAATAATAAAATAAAAATTATTATATATATATGTACGTGTGCATGAAAGTGTGTATGTTCATATGCATGGATGTGTGTATGTATGTAAGTATGTATATATATAAGTTCGTATATATATGTGTATATATGTCAATATATATACATATATATATATTGCCTTAATGACCAGGGGCTCCGGCCCCAATGGTCGATAGGAAAAAAAAAAAAAGAGCGTTCAGACGTGTTTCTCTGGCTCTCCTCTAGCTGCAGTGTTGCCTCACCGGCATTAGTTTTGTTTTTTCGCCACTAGGGCGTTTTTTAAATAAAGTTAGGATTAGCTAGTACTCATTTTCCTCCCAGCCCTTTAGAGATATAGTAAGTGTCTATATCTGTTTCCTGAGATTGCCTTTGCTTATTGCCCACGTCTGAGTGTACCCCACTGATCGCTCTGGGGTGTGAAGCACACACGGTCGGGTCCTCCCTGGAGTGGTTTGAGAGGGTAATCTCAGATTAGGTGTGTGTTCCTCCGGGCAATTCTCCCTTGGTCGTTTTCTCGTCTTCTTCCCACTTCCCCTCACGGGGAAGTGGTAACTATGGCGGACGCCTTTGCTGCCTCCCCCCCCTTCAGGGGGGGAGGTAGTCCTGACCGACCCCCGACTGTCTCACGGACTGACTGCCCCCAACTGAACGGCCCCAGACACGTAGCCGTCTTGACATTGATTTTAGAAATACTCAGTTTGTCCTCATACATGCGGTTGGTCCCACTCCCCTGTCCAGCCTCAATCCCTTTATCTCAAGAAGGTGATTGATGGGTGTGCAGGTGAGGTGGAACAAGTTAAAAACTTGCGAGTGGAGATCTCTTGGTAAAGACAATCAATTCAAGTCAGGTAAAGGATTTGCTCAAACTGAGCAAGTTCCACTGTTATGATGTTCAGACCACGATCCCTCACTCCATGAATTCCTGCAAAGGTGTGATCACCTGCAGAGATCTTGTGGTCATGGAGGAGGAAGAGATCGTACAAGAACTTGCTCAGCAGGATGTTATAGAGGCCAGGTTTATTACTAGATTCTCGGAAGGCAGGAAGACGAAGACCGCCACAGTTGTTTTGACTTTTGGAAAAGTATCTCTTCCAGCCAATGTGAAAGTTGGTTACGAAATTTTCAACGTCAGATCATATATCCCGAACCCCCTTGCGTTGTGCAAAATGTCAGATTTATGGACACCATGAAAAGGCTTGTAGGTCTTCTAACCTAGTGTGTGGCAAGTGTTCGGCTGTAGGACATTCTGCTGAACACTGTACATCAGAGAATGAGTGCTGCTTTCACTGCCAGGATGCTCACTCCACTTCCTCGAGGGCTTGTCCCAAGTGGAAGGAGGAGAAAGAGGTCTGCACAGTGAAGGCAGCTGAGGGCATATCCTTTTACGATGCTAGGAAGAAGGTGAAGGAGTTGCATGCAACTCCCAAACCTAATATCTCCTATGCATCGGCGGTTGTGTCCCGTCCTGTGATGTGCACAGTGGAGACACAGACTGACCATACATTCGCTCCCCATGCCCCACGCCATACCTCTCAGCCTAAGCCTCCTGTACGTTCCAACTCTCTGACAGACATCCCTATAGCCACTTCATACTCTCAGGCTGCCGCTGCTCCTTCGCAGTCAGTGCGGTCAAAACAGAAGCCTGACAAGTCAGATAAAATTAACTTGACCACCCTCACCAAACAGTCACGTCCTCATGTCCTTCCCGCTCCTGGTCCAGCGAAGGAGAGAAAGAATAGCTCTTCCTCGGTGGATTCTGGGAGCCTTGTTATTGATGACAATATGGAGATCTCCACGAGTAAGCACCGGGAAAGGTCCCCCGGTAGCCACTCGCCTGGTCGCGAGCGGCATAAAAAAACAAAACACACTGGCCCCCCTCGTAAATCTTAAACCGCCGCATTCACTATACTACAGTGGAATTGTAGAGGTATTGGGAATAAGTTACAAAATATAGCAATCTTGCTTTCTATACACAGGCCAGACGTTGTTTGTTTACAGGAGACGCGCCTGGAGGATCGTCCTGATCCTCCACAGTTCAAACACTACCGCTGGTATAGAAGATATGAAGGTCACGGAGTTGCCATTTACACACACAAATCACACCCACAAACGGAAATGATTCTAAATTCTACTCTGGAAGCTGTCGCGTGCAGAGTAAAATTTAATAACACGTATCTGTCTATTTGCTCTCTGTACTGTCCTTCACATGGCCCCATTGATAGTGATGCTTTAAATTCACTAGTGGAACATCTACCTGGAAATAAGTTAGTGTTGGGCGATTTTAACGCCCATCACTATCAATGGGGTAGCTTGAGGATCGATGGTCGTGGGGAGCAAGTAGCCGACCTAATACCACAGTCCAACCTCTGTCTTCTGAACGATGGTAGAGCGACTCGTGTAGATTATCGTACCGGTAACTTTTCGGCCATTGACTTATCTTTGGCCTCCCCTGGTATACATCAAGATCTCTCATGGGACCCTTACGACGACTCCTTGGGAAGTGATCATTTACCCATCTGTCTTTCTTATACACGCGACATCATTTCAGACCCTCCACCTCCAAAATTTAACTATAAGAAAGCAGATTGGGGATCCTTCTCAAGGATCGCCAATTTAGATATATCTGGGGAGACCATAGATGTTAAGGTCGAAAATATAACCCAATCCATATTACACGCAGCTGAGGCTGCTATTCCCAAGACTTCTACAGTTCATGCGAAGCATAGAGCACATTGGTGGACGCCGGATTGCCGACAAGCATTAAGAAAACGCAATAGGAGATACAGGATTTTTGATAGTCAGCCCACTGAGGAAAATTTTATTGCATACAAACAGGCACGGGCTGAGGCAAGGAGAATAATAAGAAGGGCTAAACGTGACTCCTGGCGGTCCTTTGTGTCCACGGTGACTCGTACAACACCATTACATAAAGTCTGGTCCACTATAAGATTATTAAATAACAAACGCCCATACTTCCCTGTCACCACCTTGCAGGTGAACAACACCACCTATGACGAGCCCGTGGACGTTGCTAACATCCTCGCCAGGAGTTTTTCTCATGTAAGTAGCTCAGCCAATTATGACCCGCGTTTCCAACATCATAAACGCACGGCTGAGCTACAGATATTAGACTTTGCCACAGAAGACGTAAACTCCCCGTACAACCAAGAGTTTACGCTAGATGAACTGCTCCTTGCCCTTAAATCCTGTAAAGACACCAGCCCTGGACCAGACACCATCACGTACGGTATGATCCAGCATCTTAATCAGGACAACCTGATTAAAATGTTAGCATTGTACAATGAGATTTGGGCGTCTCGAACGTTCCCAAACTCATGGCACTTTGCGCACGTCATACCGATACCCAAAGAGGCTGGTCGTCTTATGAATCCCACTTCATTTCGTCCTATTGTGTTGACTTCTTGTCTATGTAAGGTCATGGAACGAATGGTTAACAATAGGCTTCTTTTTGTTTTAGAGTCGAAGAATTTGTTAAATGATCAACAATGTGGCTTCCGTAAATACAGAAGTTCACTAGATCATTTAATGAATTTGGAGCATTGTATTGCAGAGGCATTTGCCAATAAAGAATTCATGATAGGGGTGTTCCTGGACATCCATAAAGCCTATGACATGACCTGGCGACTCGGTATATTATTGAAACTCTATGCTTATGGTTTAAGAGGAAATTTGCCTGTTTTTATTTCAAATTTCTTAAGGGACAGAACTTTCTCTGTCAAATTGCCCCGTAACGTAACATCGGATATATTTATCCAGGAAAACGGGGTGCCACAGGGACGTGTGCTTAGTTCTACTTTATTTAGTATTATGATCAATGATATTCTGTCATGAGCTCCCATCGCGAGGAATTTTAAATACTCACTCTACGCTGACGATTGTGCAATATGGCACTCTTCCCGTAATGCACAATTTTCGGCTGGGCGGATTCAAGCAGCCCTTGACTCCGTCCACCAATGGGCCTTGCAGTGGGGATTTAAGTTTTCCGTACGTAAGTGTGCCGCTATAGTCTTCACTAATCGTAACGTACAGTCACGCGTACTAATTTCTGCTCAGGGGTTACCCCTTCCTTCCCCCCTCTACCCTGGACAGAGGGAAGGGGGGAATCGAGAACAAGTCTACCCCGCCTTCTGCCCCCAACTCCCCCACCCTCCACCTCCAGCTGCCAGTTACTGATTAGACGCAAATTTTCTCATGTCCTGTAAACATGACTAAACTGTCGTCGCACATGCTTTCAACGTCCAAGATTTGGACTATATTTTTAGAATAAATTATTACCGTATTGAACTGCATTCTCAAATTGAAAATATTCACCATCATTGTAATCCAGTGTCGTCCGCTGCACAATTCTGGGTTCCAGTGTTTACCTTTTCACTTCCCCCAGCTGTCTCTCTCTCTCTCTCTCTCTGAATTTACTTTTCCCACTCACTCTTTCTTTTTAAATTTATATAACTTTATCTTTGCTTCTCTCCCTCTCTCCATCTTCTGTCTCGTTCTTTGTCTTAAGTCTTCCCCGCCTCTCACCCCTCCCCTCCCCCCACCTTAGGCCTGATCAGCAGCCAGTTATACCGTCACCGCTCCTTCGTATATCGTGTGCAGGCAACATTTATCACACACACTTAGGTCAGATGTATGGAAAGCAAATTTTTTCATATATATATAATTGTATTTCTCATTTTGTGCCAAGTTCAGATAGAGAACACCAGACCAATATTCGTAATTTTTATTAGAGTCACCGTTCCACTTCACATAGCTGGGTAGCTGGGCTTATAAACTGCACACACACACACACACACACACACACACACACACACACACACACACACGACTTAAATTTTGCACTGACAGCGTGGCAACTACAAATATAGTCATTCTAACAACTGGATCTCCTGTCTCCAAACACGACTTAAATTTTGCACTGACAAAAAACCGGTTATTGAATGAGGAGTTTGACTGGGACGGGAAGGTTTGGAGACAGCAGATCCAGTTGTTAGAATGAATATATTTGTAGTCGCCACGCAGTCAGTGCAAAATTTAAGTCGTGTGTGTGTGTGTGTGTGTGCAGTTTATAAGCCCAGTTTTTTTTTTTGTGTCCGACTCTGGGCATAGGCTTCACAGCCTGCTATCAAGGCCCAGCAGTCCTCCTACATACCATACACCTCTACATGTCACCACTTCGGCTCTAACACCCACCGTCCATATTGAATACATGCTAGGGCTGTCTCATACAGAACTGGTGTATTGGTATTAGCGGGGGTATTTTTACGACATGTCGGCGGGTCTTCTGGTAGATCAGTAAAGCCTGATTTAATGAAATTCAAATCCTTAAACTGTTCCCTGCCCCAGCCGGGATTCGAACCTGGGTCCGCTAGGACTGCAGGCCACCTCTCTACCGATTGAGCCACCGCCTCCCCTACCCAGCTATGTGAAGTGGAACGGTCACTCTAATAAAAATTACGAATATTGGTCTGGTGTTCTCTATCTGAACTTGGCACATAATGAGAAATACAATTATATATATATGTATATATATATATTATATATATATATATATATATATATATATATATATATATATATATATATATAAATTAGCTCTCCATACGTCTGACCTACGTGTATGTGATAAATGGTGCCGGCCCACGATATACGAAGGAGCGGTGACGGTATAAACTGGCTGCTGATCAGGCGTAAGGTGGGGGAGGGGAGGGGTGAGAGGCGGGGAAGACTTAAGACAAAGAACGAGACAGAAGATGGAAAGAGGGAGAGAAGCAAAGAGAAAGTTATATAAATTCAAAAAGAAAGAGTGAGTGGGAAAAGTAAATTCAGAGAGAGAGAGAGAGAGACAGCTGGGGGAAGTGAAAAGGTAAACACTGGAACCCAGAATTGTGCAGCGGACGACACTGGATTACAATGATGGTGAATATTTTCAATTTGAGAATGCAGTTCAATACGGTAATAATTTATTCTAAAAATATAGTCCAAATCTTGGCCATTGAAAGCGTGTGCGACGACAGTTTAGTCATGTTTACAGGACATGAGAAAATTTGCGTCTAATCAGTAACTGGCAGCTGGAGGTGGAGGGTGGGGGAGTTGGGGGCAGAAGGCGGGGTAGACTTGTTCGCGATTCCCCCCTTCCCTCTGTCCAGGGTAGAGGGGGGAAGGAAGGGGTAACCCCTGAGCAGAAACTAGTACGCGTGACTGTACCTAATTTGTGCTTAACTTTGGATAATCAGGCGGTACCTTTTCAAAATTCTGTAAAATTTTTAGGACTACATTTTGATCGTAGAATGAATTTTAAATTTCACGTTAATACTTTGCTTGCTCGTTGTGATAAACCGTTAAATGTCCTCAAGTACCTAGTGGGTACTACCTGGGGTGCCGACAGAAAATCTTTATTAATGGTGTATAAGTCCCTTATTCGATCAAAGCTAGACTATGGCGCACAGGTGTATGGCTCGGCATCTGATGCCACGCTGAAAGGATGGATGTGTTGCAGAATAAATGCTTGCGAATGTGTCTTGGAGCTGTACGGTGTACCCGTGTGGCTCGTATGGAAGTGGAGGCGAATGTGCCTCCCCTCCGTATTCGCCGTGACCACCTGGCCTTGTCCTATAGTGTAAGGACATTAAGAAAAAGTAATATCGGCAATGTGGCCTGTACCCCCCTGCATCAATACCACCACCTTCTGCGGGGGGTGCGTTGGCCACTTGCCGCTCACCTCCACTTACTGACTAAGGAGCTTGATGTGGACCCCAGTGACTGTGACAAGTTGGTGCTTAAAAATATAGCGCCTTGGGAGCCACCCGGCTTTACAGTCGATGTTACATGGCTCCCAGCACCAAAGGCCAAGGCGCCAGAGGCGGAGGTCCACCACTTGTTTCGTAACATCATTGTTCGTCACTTGGGGTCCCATCAATTGTACACCGACGGCTCCAAGTCGAGTGAATGTGTGGGTGCAAGTGTGCTGTCGACTGAATGTGCCCTCAGGTATCGGTTGCCGACTCATACATCTGTGTTTACTTCAGCACTTTTTGCTATTGACAAAGCCATAGACTATGCTCTCAATTCTAGACATGACTCATTTGTCATATTTTCAGATTCAAAATCTGCCCTTCAGGCAATTGCATCTTGCACTACGGACTCTCATGAGATCCAGGGCCGCATCGTTAATAAGTTGCATTGATGCAACAAGTCATTCGCGCTGATCTGGGTGCCTGGTCATTGTCGTATCTACGGCAATGAGCAGGCTGACTTACTTGCAAAGTCGGCTGTAGAGCTCGAGGAGACTTGGGACGTTCCTCGTGATCTACGGTCGAGTCTATCTCTCGGAAAGAAATCAATAAATCTTTTGTGGCAAGGTCAGTGGACCAGACTAAATATTCCAACTTGTAAGCCGTACCTGGGCGACTGGGACACTGCCAACCGTCCCAGTCGCCTAGAAGAAAAAGTGTTGGCACGGTTACGGCTTAATGCCACCATTGTAACCCACATAAAACCATATATGGAAAGACGCTTCCCACCGCACTGTGACATCTGTAATGCGGTGTTATCTATTAGTCATATCATCCTGCGCTGTCGGCGATTTATTCGTGAACGTGCTTCACTTATAAATTACTGCGGCGCAGTAGACGTCCCCTTCACCCTTTCCACCATCCTGGGTGATGGGGACATTGTTATGACTGATAAATTGATGGCTTTCTTGAGAGAGACCGGACTGATCAGAGTGATGTGACTTTTTTACTGCGTGGTTATGGTTTTTATGAACAGTCAATATGTATATATTGTAATATTAATTAGGGTTGACAGTTGACATATTTTAAATAGTTCCTCCTCCCACCGATCTATTTCAAATATAGATGTCCCCTACATTAAGCCAAGTTCCTCGCCTGACAGTCACCAGCTGATGAGTGCAAGTGTGCAATATAGGAAGGTATTGGGCACTTGCAGTCGATGGTGGTCTGCTGGGCGAGGTTCTTCACTTTTTGTACAAATTATGTAAATACATTATATTATCTTGCTTAAGTTATTCTAATTAGGGCCGACAGCTGACGTATATGGAAATGTTCCTGACTCGTCTGGTTCCCTTTCATATATTGATGTCCCCTATATTAGGTTGTGCCTCGACTGACAGTCACCAGGTGATGAGTGCAGGTATGTAATGTAGAAGGCATTACATATCTGCAGTCGATGATGTTCTGTTAGTCGAGGTATTTTTACCATTGGTGTAGGTCTAGCTCTTGGTCTCTGTAGGATTTAGTATAGGTTAGCGATTTGTCTGTTAGGTGATTAGTTTTAGGGTCTTTAGATTAGTTTTCCTTTTTAATATAAGGTATAAAAAATGAAAAACCAAGAAATTATTAAAAAAAATAAAAATACAAAAAAAAATAAATAAATAAAATAAAATAAAATAAATAAGATTAAAATTATTATATATATATGTACGTTTGCATGAAAGTGTGTCTGTATGTATGCATGGAAGTGTGTGTGTGTGTGGGTGTGTGTATGTATGTATGTATATGTGTTTGTATATATATGTATATATGTTTAAATGTATATATATATATATATATATATATATATATATATATATATATATATCTATACACGGCCTTAATAACCAGGGGCTTCGGCCCCAATGGTTGATAGGCCGGGGAAAAAAAAAAAAAAAAAAAAAATTCCTGGGTTAGTTAACTTCTTGAGGTAGACCGGTGTGTTGGACTGCTCTGTTTTGGGGATATTGATATAATATAGTACTTTGTCTGCCACACGTGAGTTAATGTTGTTTGTCAGCATATGATAGATTTATTAGGTTCTTTTGATATTGCTATTATTTATAAGAATTATTTATTTAGAATCGATGTTATTGCCATGGCTAATGTCATGTTATATTAGTGTCAAGATTTTGTGTTTATCTATATGCCATGTGTTTATTGCAAGCCTCCAGTGGTTTTACAACCCAAGGGCTAGTCTATGTTCTGGTTTATCTTTATTAATAACATTCGGAACTTTAGGAAACTTCTGCAAGAGCTAGTTTGGCAATCTTGTATATATATATATATATATATATATATATATATATATATATATATATATATATATATATATATATATATATATATATATATATATATATATATATATATATATACATATATATATACATATATATATATATACATATATATATATATATATATATATATACATATATATATACATATATATATATATACATATATATATACATATATATATATATATATATATATATATATATATATATATATATATATATATATATTTTTGTTGTTTTTGATTTTTTTTTGTATGTACGACGCAAGGTCAATGAAATATTTTTGTTCATTTTATTCAGCCGTACCTTAAAGAACAAAAAATGGTTTCGAGTGGTTTTTACGACTGAAAAAACAAAATACAGGTTTGGGAGGATTTAGAGACAGTAGAGTTGTCAATCTACCGTAGTCATGTTTTGGGTGAAAACGCTAAATATTAATCTTCGAAAATCTTAAATCTAAATTTGTTGAGAAACTCTTACAACTGTTTATGAAAATAAGTAAATATTTTAGAGGATGAAAAAAGTCGACGTAGGAAAATAAAAACCTATTGCTATATGGAGAAGTGAACTTGCATAGAAGTGGAAATTGATGACCATGTGAAATGAGCTGCCATTTGACATGTTTACAGCACAATAAGATTCTTCCCCAAAACAAATGAACCGACTTAAGACAGAAGTGATCTTATTTTTTACATTACAAGGCCTTTAAAATGGCATCCTGTGGCACGATTTAAGTAAAAAGATAGGAATATATGCAAATTATATTCGGTGTCATGCATGAGAGATCTTGAGCCATCAAATTCGAAATATTTATCGGTTTCATGTCTCAGTATTCAAATTTAATATTTACTTTATCAAAACCGTTTTTATCTGCTTGTCGAAACATCAATTTTATTTTTATATATATATTTTTTTTTTGCGATTAAGTTTAACCACGGAATTATGTCTTATGGTCTAACACGACCCTATATAACGTGCGTAATATTTTTTTGAAAGTTAAGAAGCTGAAGATGCCTTGGTGATAGGGATATAAAAAATATCCCTTCTAACTCAACATTTGTCACGCTTTTAGACGAGACCCTTATGAAACAAAGCTTAATGTGAAATTTGCAAATCAAATGCCAGCTCATTTCACTCATTTGGCAAAGTTGTATATTTATCGTTTTCGGCATAAAAGACGCGATTTTTAGCATAAGTTCAGCAGAATACTTGAGTTACTCAATCAGTTGCTTTAATCTGCGACGAGAGTCCACTTTTCACGTTGTTATCCTTGATGTGACAGCTACGTTAAATGCGACGAGAGTCCACTTTTCACGTTGTTATCCTTGATGTGACAGCTACGTTAAATGAGAAAGAAAAAAATTAATTTAGAGAGCTTGTATGCTAAAGCAAAAATTGACTCCCAAGCGAAGTTTATAACCGATCATCACAGATACGGCATACTGCATTTATTTTTTTTTGTCATACATGAGAAACATAATGATTTCAGCTTCCAAACAGAATATTTATCGGAATACTCATTATTTATTTACTGTCTAAACCGCCTTAAGTGAAGACTCGGAGTTCTTTACCAAGGGATGTATTTTCCAGAACGACCGTGTATAATGTGCATTTTTTTTTTTTTCATTTAATCGAGACTGCAGATGCCATATAAAAACCAAACTCGTATACTTTAAAGTAAGATACTTTCCTTTGTCACTTCTTCCGACGACACATAGAACGAAATTCATTTCGAAATCGCCACTTCAAAGTCCAGCCAATTTCACTTTTTTTAATCAATATAGGCTTCATGAACTTTCCTTATACCACGATTTTTCTATTTCTTCTGAAATATTTCTTGAATTTTAGTAACAATCTGTTGTATTTCCGGAAAAATTTAAAGCACGATTGACGAAGTTTCCTATTTATCGACTTCAATCTAAACGACATGAATTAGCACAACTGCCCAGTATAATTGTTTTGAATTGCTCTTAGAGCAGTTATTTTCAATCGAAACGAGTTCCCTTTGCCACTATTTCCTTGAAGTGACCACTACGACAAATGAACAAATAAAAAGTCGTTTAAGAAATCGGGAGAGCTAAAGTAAAATTCAAAACATATAAAAAACTACATAATTATATAGTCGTTAACGAAAATGGTCCCTGAAGCTGCAGTTTTTGTCTGTCATGGATGACAATCTACTGAACGACCTACGATATTTTAAATATTGATCAGGTTCGTATCTCGATAGTTTGTAGAATTCATTTTTTCTTTTCAAAACCAATTCAGTTCTTTTTGTGCAATTTCTCGCTGATCTGATTGTACCAATGGAAATACTTTTTTCATCTAACCTAACCCCGAATAATATTGATTATTTTACACCAATAGTTATATAGATAGAAAATAAATCAATCTACATTCTTTTCACTTTTCTCGACGAAGCCCATATAAACCTATATTCTTTGCACCATTTCCGTTTTAGCTTTCATTGGAGGTGGGAAATGCAAGATAAATATCAAAAAGAGATATCTATGGACAGAACTCATTTTTATATTTCAAGAGGCTCAAGATGTTACTTTTAAAAAGTCCATATAAACCTAAATTTATTGCGCAATTTCCGTTTTAGCTTTCATTGGAGGTGGGAAATGCAAGATAAATATCAAAAAGAGATATCTATGGACAGAACTCATTTTTATATTTCAAGAGGCTCAAGATGTTACTTTTAAAAAGTCCATATAAACCTAAATTTATTGCGCAATTTCCGTTTTAGCTTTCATTGGAGGTGGTAAATGCAAGATAAATATCAAAAAGAGAAATCTATGGACAGAACGTATTTTTATATTCAAAGAGGCTCAAGATGTAACTTTTAAAAGTATCATCTTGGGCCTCTTGACTGTATTGAAAGAAAAAGGAATTTTTGAACATTATACACATTCAAGTTACAGAGTATGACATATTTCCGTTTGTATAATCACTCTGATCCGCACGTGGTTTTGACACAAATGAATACGATAAAGATATCTTCCATTACTGAGATACGAAACTGATAAAAATACAGGAAATGGTTCGCGAGGCCCTTAGATTTCTCAGGCATGACATATTAATAGAAAAAAAAAAAGCATCTATGACGAGCACTGTTATAAATGTCACCTAAGGTTTTTTTTTTTTACTTTAGCACGGACTTTTTTTTTTTTTTTTCCCACAATGCAACTGTCACTTCAAGGATTTAAAAAATAGTGCCGAATATTAACCCGTTACGACTGAAAATAAGAACTATAGAGTAATTCAAAAGCGCTCCACTGGATTAATGCTAAAAAAAGCGCCCATCAGAGCTAAAACGATTAATACGCATGTTCGTCAAATGAGATCTAATTTTATCAGGAAACTCTATCAGTTGTTGTTGTAAGTCAGGAAACATTTCAGGGATGAAAAAAACCGACCTATTGTCGGAAATTTAGGATAATTCCTCCCATTTTTATTTTAGTTGGTGATGGGCAGTCGTATTTTGGAAGTATAATGTATTATACGTAACCCAGGGTGATGGGTATATAGGATTACGTATATTTATACTATGGTTCATAATTTAGTCTTTTTCCCAGCCATGGATGGAATGTGCACATATTCATTTTTAGTTATTTGATTGGTGGGTCGCCTCTGTTCTTCTCTCCAGAGGTCTAAGTTTTAGTCTCGGCTAGGCCTCGGTCAATTACGAGTCTCGAGACCTCAGTTGCTCGGGCTCTCGCCCACGCTCTCAGTCCTAATTCATTGAGTCTTAGTCTCAGATGCTCGAGTCGAGTCAGAGGCAGTCCCAGTCATGCTTTAGTCACGCTTGGAAGCAGTCTAACCACTCTCGTGGTATTGAGAGAGAGTTCGGTTGGGACAGACTGGACTGATTAATTTACGACAGCGCTTCCTCCTAGATGGGAATGAACATTATCAATTCACTTTAATTTATAATGTGTTAATAGTAATGCTTACGTAAAAAGTACGTATTTGGTCCAGGCCGTAACCTCCAGTAATCCGCCAAGCACTAGCAACAAGCAACATCTTCAACAACTCCGACCATATGGCAACAACCTACAAGCCTCTCCATTGCTACTCTTAAGCTAAGTAACTAAATGACCCTTAGTGGCGAAAGACTGGGCGAATAATATTTCATCAGGGTTTCCAGCTTTTATTTGAGGATCCTTAAATAGATCGTTTAGTTGCTTAGTAGGGAACACAACCTACACGTCATTACGATCCAGGTGAGTCCTGGGAGTAAGACATATATCCGGAGAAATTATGTAGTGTTGTAGGCCTATTTTTGTCTTGTTTAGTGCAAGTGATTAGCCAATTAAATATTTACGACACTACCGGGGGTATATTCTAAATTTTTCTAATTTTTCCCCCACAAAGTGGTCCTTCGAACCGGATTGTTAACACTCCAACATGGCGACTGCTCTGGAATTAAATTATTATCGGGTGGCTTATAAAGGCCACTCTCTGGTCACCTGTGACACCTTGATGTCTGTGCCTTCACCATGGCCCTTGGTGACCATGAAGATGATCAGAGTAGGGGGTGCCAGAGCAGACAAGTTTTTTGAGTACGAGGAATTTGCAGAAGTACTTAGACCTGGCTATAATTTGGTTATAGTCATGTTGGGGGGAAACGATATTAATGAGTCAGCTGACGTGCAGGACTTAGTGGCTACACTACTACAAATTATTGAGGCTATAGAAGATGCAGGTGCTAAATGTGTGATCCCATTGTTTACAATAAGATCATGAACGCGGTTAATAAGAAAATAACCAAGGAACTAAAAGGGAAAATTATTTTGCTTGGTGGTAAGACCTACCCTCTGGAGGTACGAGTCATGGACCAAATTCACCCTACTTGGGAAGGAAGACGTAGAATTTGGGCCAAGGTGCGAGGAGCCATTAAATTTCATTATGATCAGTGGGTTGCTAACACAAACTAAATATGGATTAATTTTGTAGTAACCCCTAGAAGGCTTTAATTTGTAATCTAAATTTAATTGTACTATTAATTTAGTTGTTCAGATTTATGTATCATTCTTAGTATTGCTGTTTGATGCTGAATTCTTCTATGTACATTTAGTTAATTTAATTCTAGTGGTTTCATTGCTGTAGGCTACATTTAGTGATTCTATTAATTTTGATTTTCAGACTTGGTTCAATATGTCCTTGTCAAGGAGGATTGCAGGCCATAAGGCCTATGTCACCACTCTCAGTGGTAAAGTAAATGATGAATTCCAATCCTCTGACAAAGACTACACTAAACTTAAGGCCTGGAGCCAGCAATTACAGAACCAGCTGACTGTCATGGGAACACTTTATGATTCTTTATTGGAAGCCACAAAGGACGATGATGAATTTAATGAAATTTTTATAGCTAAGACTAACGAAGAAGAGGGAATTTACCTACTAATAGCTCAAATTAATTCCTCTCTGAAAAGTGAGTCTACCCATTTAACTTGTCCAAGGGCTGAGTCGAAGCTGCCCACACTTAAACTACCCGAGTTTGATGGCACTTCGGCTAATTGGAATTCCTTCTGGGATCAATTTGTTGCCAGTATTGATTCCAGAAGAGATCTTAGTCTAGTAGACAAATTAAATTATTTAAGAGGAGTGTTAAAAGGTGACGTGAAGAAACTCATCGATGGTTTCAGTATAGAAAGTGATGGATATAGCAGTGCAGTGCAGCTACTTAAGGCAACTTTTGATAATCCTAAGAGAAAACAGCACGAACTTGCAATGCGACTGCTACACCTTAAAACTCCTATTCATACTTGTAATTCCTTGGCCGAATTTAGGACTAATCTAGAATGCACCCTTAGGAAATTGGAAAAAATGGGGTGTGATTTAAGTAGTTCCAGTTGGCTTCTCTCTCCACTAGTAATGAAAAAGTTACCCAGTAAAACTATTGAGAGAATCCAGCATGTAACAAATGAAGATTATCCCCAGCTACAGGAAATTAGGGACTCATTATTAAAAGTTATTAATCATTTAGAGTCCAAAGGGCCTCAAGCTAAATCAGATTCCAGTACTAAAGGTGCTTTAACTAAAGAGAAGCCTGATAAAGTCAAATTATCTCCTAAATCAATTCCTAAGATTTACCACACTTCAGAACAAGTATCTTCACCCACATCTCCCAAGAATGCTCAGTCACAAACCTCTGCATCGGCTAGTCAGCAGCCAGCTCAGCAGCTGAAGTGTATTTTGTGTGATGGAGCACATCTGTCCAAGAGCTGTGAGGCGTATTCAGGTCGTTCTACTCGTGTAGAAAGACTCGAACAGATAGGACGGTGTGGTAGATGTACTTGTAGGCACAAGACTGATCAATGTAACTTCAATTTGAAAAGATGTGACCTTTGTAAAAAGGGGTTTCATCACAATGTCTTGTGTGATAAGCTGAATACACTTAATTCACAAATTTGCTCAGTCACTCCAACAAATCAACATACCATCTCAACTGCTTTACCGGTTGGAGCTGTTCATATTATTAAGAATAAATCTCAAATTAAAGCAAAAGTTCTTTATGACCAAGGATCACAGAGAACATTCATTTCTCAGGACCTAGTAAACAAGCTTAAATTAAAGCCTAGTGGTACGATTAATTTACAGCTGTCCGGCTTCAATAGTGAAGATCAGAGAAGAGAATATCAGCTAGTTAAGATTACTGTTAAAGCTGGCAGGAAGTACACTAAACTAGAGGCTGTGGTTAGAGACACCTTACCTAACAACATAAGAACAGATGGTCTAGAGAAGTGTTTGACCTATTTGAAAGATCAACAAATTAAAGTATCTGATCCTGGTTTGACTGATCACATAGATAAAATAGATCTCCTTATTGGTGCTGATTTCTATCCTAAATTAGTTTATGGTCTCATTAAATTCAAGGGCATAAATTTCCTAAAAGTACAAGACAGTTGTATATGGCAATATTCCTGACAAGTTTGTAAGTACAAGGAAAGCAATTCGGGATGCTATGGTAACGAATATATGCTTGCAGCCCTCACTAAATTCAGAAGAGCCTGACATTTCCAATTTGTGGAAAATGGATAGCATTGGCATTAAACCTGAACAGGTAACTCACGAAGAAGCTTTTGTGCTTGAAAATTATAAAAAGACTGTTCAGTACTATGATGACCAATATTGGGTAAAACTTCCTTGGAAAGTCAATCGACCTAGTTTGCCCACAAATTATAAATTAGCTCTTAATTGCCTAAATTCAAATTTAAAGAGACTTAAAGGTGAAGGAGAGTTACTAGATAAATATGATCAGTTAATCAAGAGTCATTTAGAAAAGGGGTTTATCGAGGAAGTTAAGCAGGCACAGGTTGGACAAAATACTCATTATATTCCTCATTTGGCAGTAATGAGAGACAATAAGACTACACCTGTGCGAATAGTATTTGATTGTAGTGCCAAATTAGGCTCCCACACTAACAGCTTGAACAATTGTTTGTACCCTGGTCCAACTCTAACCAAAAATCTATTAGATGTGCTGCTAAAATTCAGAACTAATGAATATGCCTTTACAGCAGACATCAGCAAAGCTTTTTTACGGATAGGACTTCAAGAAGAAGACAGGGATTTCACCAGATTTTTGTGGCCAAGTAATCCTCATGATGATAACAGTTCTCTGGTAACTTACAGATTTAAATCAGTCCTTTTTGGAGCTACTAGATCACCCTTCTTGTTGCAAATGACGCTAAATTATCACTTAGAGCAGCAAAAAGAAAATATAGAAGTGGCTAACCAAATTAAAGATTCGCTATATATGGACAATCTTCAGGGGACTGTAAATACTGAGGAGGATCTAAAGAAATTTCATCTGATAGCCAACAAGATTATGCAAGAGGCTAACATGCCATTGCAGGAGTGGACATCTAACTCCACTGAAATAAATTCTGATTCTGGTCTGTAATAAAATATTAGGATTGTGGTGGGATCCAGACTTTGATGTCCTTAATGTAAAAAATGTAGAGTGGGATACAGTTGATAGCAAAAGATCTTTATTAAGTAACATTAGTAAAATTTTTGATCCCCTAGGACTAATTTCTCCCCTAACTATTCCTTTAAAAATTCTAATTCAACAAACATGGACCAGAAAATTAGGCTGGGATGACCCTTTACCTACAGACTTGCTGGAGAGTTGGGAAAACCTCTCAAAAGAATGCAACAACCTAGCAAGTGTTAAATTTCCGAGAATAGTGGGAAAAGAAGGTTCTTCCTATGATTTACATCTGTTTTGTGATGCTTCACCCAAGGCTTATGGAGTAGTTGCTTACATCAGTAATTATGAGGATGTTCCTATAATTTTATCTTCTAAGGCAAGAGTAGCTCCTGTAAAAGGTAAAACTTTACCTCAGTTAGAACTAACAGCCATGTATATAGCAGTCCATTTTGGGGTGTATATCAGGAAGACCTTAAGTAATATAAAGATTAATACCACCTATATATGGTCAGACAGTGAAGTAGCCCTGCAATGGGTAGTGAACAATAAAAGTAACATCTTGTATGTCAAAAATCGAGTACAAGATATGAGAGATGCTGATCCTGACTGTTATTATCTCCATCTCACAACTAAAGATAACCCAGCTGATTTGTTAACTAGAGGCCTAACTTATGATAAATTTATAAATAGTGACTCCTGGTTTCATGGTCCGGAATGGTTGAATAATAAAGATCTTTGGCCAGAACAGAAATTTAAGACGAAGATGGAGCCTAATGCTCTGACTGTCCTAGAAGTTCAGGAAAAAGAACTTGAACCCTTGTTTGATCCGGAAAGAGTTGGTTGTTGGAAGAAGTTAATAAAGATCACCAGTTTGGTTTTCCATTTTTTGCAAAAGATTAGGGGAAACAAAACTCTAAACCTAATGAAACCCCAATAATATTGGTTGCTATACTTACAGAAGAGTAGCTTCCCCGAAGTTTACCAATATTTTCAGAAACCACTTGTAACAAGGATGCTAGATTTGGTTAAGAGTTTAAACTTATTTGAGCACAATGGTTTGATCAGATGTAGTGGTAGGCTGGACCAAGCTGGTCTCCCCTTTCACACTAAATTTCCACTGCTGTTGCCTAGACAGCAACATTTGACGAAATTATTGGTCCTATATGCTCATGAAACCACTTTGCATGGTGGTGTTTCTGATACATTGTGCAAATTGCGAGAAAACTTCTGGATCCCTAAAGGCCGACAAGTTGTGAAATCTACAATTAAATCCTGCTATACATGTAAGAGGTTAGAAGGACGACCGTATCATTATCCTTCACCACCACCCTTACCTAAAGACCGGGTGGAAGAAGCTAGACCCTTTGAAATAATCGGTTTAGATTATACAGGCTATATGGAAGTCTTGAAACCAGACACCCTACAAGAGCAAAAGGTGTATGTGGTACTGTTTACTTGCGCTGTCACCAGGGCAGTTCGCTTGGAGTTGGTCACAGATTTAACTGCCGAAACTTTTTTGAATGCTTTTAGGAGATTTGTGTCGAGAAGATCTTGCCCGAAATTAATTATCAGTGACAACGCTTCTAATTTGAAATTAGGATCCGAACTTCTACATCAGGTCCTGCAGAGTGCGGAAGTCCAAGATGAATTCACCAGCAGAGAATGTGAGTGGAAATTCATACCGCCGAGAGCTCCATGATTCGGTGGTTTCTATGAGAGACTAATAGGCATAGTAAAAGGGTATCTTAAAAAGGTATTATTCAGAAAACCAGTAAACATGGATGATTTACACACTATAATTACGGAAGTGGAATGCCGTGTTAACAACCGCCCCTTAAAGTATGTCCTTAACAGCCTCCATGAGCCAGAAGCCCTCACTCCTCATCTTATTTGTGGATATCGATTGGACTCCTGGCCTGCAATAACTACGGCACCCTATGATTTGGATCCCTCTTACGTTGAAGCTGATAAATTGAAGGCTAAGTACCATCAGTTATCCAAATTGATTAACAAATGGCAGGATTCATAGAAAACTCAATATTTGTCATCCCTTCTCGATAGAGGGGGGATGTAGTGTTAATTCACACTGATAAGTCAAGGAATAGTTGGCCATTGGGGAAAGTTATTGAATGCTATCCGGATAAGCAAGGGATAGTTCTTACAGTGAAGTTAAAGACGGCCCAAGGCCTTGTACTCAGGACTATCAATAAATTATATCCATTACAAACAGCCGTGAGTTCCCGTCCGGAGGCGCTTAATACAGCACTCAGGGACGTTACTCATGGCCGTAGGGATACAGATGCGGGAAGCTCAGATAGACCACAGCGGGGAGCCGCACAACGGTTCCGAGCTCACCTGGGGGAGTTAATTAAACGGGGTGATGTTTAGATTTCTTGTCCCCCGGGATGTCGGAAATTTAGGAATAATTCCTCCCATTTTTATTTTAGTTGGTGATGGGCAGTCGTATTTTGGAAGTATAATGTATTATACGTAACCCAGGGTGATGGGTATATAGGATTACGTATATTTATACTATGGTTCATAATTTAGTCTTTTTCCCAGCCATGGATGGAATGTGCACATATACATTTTTAGTTATTTGATTGGTGGGTCGCCTCTGTTCTTCTCTCCAGAGGCCTAAGTTTTAGTCTCGGCTAGGCCTCGGTCAATTACGAGTCTCGAGACCTCAGTTGCTCGGGCTCTCGCCCACGCTCTCAGTCCTAATTCATTGAGTCTTAGTCTCAGATGCTCGAGTCGAGTCAGAGGCAGTCCCAGTCATGCTTTAGTCACGCTTGGAAGCAGTCTAACCACTCTCGTGGTATTGAGAGAGTTCGGTTGGGACAGACTGGACTGATTAATTAATTTACGACAGCGCTTCCTCTTAGATGGGAATGAACATTATCAATTCACTTTCATTTATAAATAGTAATGCTTACGTAAAAAGTACGTATTTGGTCCAGGCCGTAACCTCCAGTAATCCGCCAAGCACTAGCAACAAGCAACATCTTCAACAGCTCCGACCATATGGCAACAACCTACAAGCCTCTCCATTGCTACTCTTAAGCTAAGTAACTAAATGACCCTTAGTGGCGAAAGACTGGGCGAATAATATTTCACCAGGGTTTCCAGCTTTTATTTGAGGATCCTTAAATAGATCGTTTAGTTGCTTAGTAGGGAACACAACCTATACGTCATTACGATCCAGGTGAGTCCTGGGAGTAAGACATATATATCCGGATAAATTATGTAGTGTTGTAGGCCTATTTTTGCCTTGTTTAGTGCAAGTGATTAGCCAGTTAAATATTTACGACACTACCGGGGGTATATTCTAAATTTTTCTAATTTTTCCCACACACCTATAAAGAAATAAACCTGGCTGATATGAGGAAACGTTAGGTAGCCTATACAATGATACCGATTCACCAATGAATTGCACAATAAATATCGTTTCATAAGAGTATTCGAAAAAAAAGTAAAAAATGTGCGGTTAGATTGGATTATACTTTTGTCTGCAAGATAGGGCTTGTTTAAACTGAAACAAAGAATTAATTTTACATATTAT
>NC_137005.1:22304787-22424787 GCF_032717465.1 Coenobita brevimanus
AGATCTACTTACGTATCAATCGATTTCTTCTTATGCTTCCCGAATGTGATATTTTTTCACCCACATAAACGTGTGAAAAATGTTTAATAGTTGTGGTAAACAAATCGGGGCCCTCTTTCTGGGCAACAAAATGTGAAAAATATTTAATGTATACAAGTCGGTATCCCTGCCGGGGCGCCGCTATGTAAGAAATTTCTGGTATTTACTAATAAACAACTCTTAGGTCGTTACTCGTTTACAAAGTTGTTCATAAGTAAATCAAACGTCTCAAAGATTTGGGTGAAACGTAACTTTACCTTAACTCACCTACAATAACTATTTCTATTCTATCTCATAGCTAATCCCCCCTTGAATTGGCCAATTCGTAAAAGTTACTTACCTAGTGAAGAGGGAGTGATCGATAACCGATGACGACGAGGCTGCTTAGTGTAATTGCATGAGCAAGCAAGCGTCCTTATGGTGCGTATGTACAACCGTCTTAGCTTGAGAGTGACTAGGAACAGAGTGTGGTGTGCGGCAGTTCTACCTCCCTCATAGAATGGTAGGTTGCCAACTTTTAATTATTTACAGTACCAAATACAGTTAGATTACATCACATGTGCAGGGCGAATCTAACAAATTATTCTTAGTTTTACTTAAACTAAAGTTAGACCAAACATTCCCTTTAACCGTGTAAATATCTGAATTCAACATCTGCTTAACAGGAGAATCTTTCCCTACTTGCCACGTCATCTAACGCGCAGACGCAGTTTAGGTCAGTGGAAAATACCACATAATGACATGTCTTTACAATGTATAGGTGTCCACGGGGGTTAAATGCAGTAGCATTTAATTTATCAATAACAAGAATTATTAAAGAGAACGTAATTTCTGGGTTATTAAAACCCCATGAACAATTAACAACGGTCTCAATTTTTCCTCTGCCTTTAACCAGGGATAACTATGATGAAAATAGAGAGCGCAACTGCTCCGGGGAAAAATATTTCCCACAGTTTTGGGGCCGGCGGAAAATGATACGTTGTATCATGTAATATGACCCTTAGCCAAGAGTTCCCTCCATAGTTCTCGAGAACCCTGTGCTGCGGCCCTTCTAGGTCGCGCCTCTTAACCCGTTTGATCTTCACCAACCTCTGGATCCGGAGTGGCTGCTAACTCAAGGGGTACTAGTTTATCAATTGTTTTTATACTGGTATGTCCCCTGCATTTTATTTTTATGAGTCTCAGCACCCCTTCAGAATCTGGGTGTGTGGAGATCACTTTAGCTAATGGCCACTGGGATCTTGGCTGTTCAGTCTTCACTAAGACCACATCTCCTATGTTAATAACTGATTTGTTGGTGGCAGCCTGAGCTCCATAAAACCTCTCACGTAGGCTCAAAAGAAACTCTTCGCTCCAATGTCTATTCCAAGTATCCAGCACCATTTTCAGACGTTGATATCCCTCCCGCAGATGTTGTCCCAAATCATTATTTTCTATGTTAGGATCATCAAATTCTTCCTGGATATCCACACAAGGCATCGGATGGAGCTTCCTGCCATATAACATGTGAGCCGGTGTTATGGCCTCTAGCGAGTCGCTAGTGTCATCTAGATAAGTCAGAGGTCTATTATTAACCTTGGTTTCAATTTCAGTTATTACCGTTCTTAAATCTTCTCTCGTGATCTTAGTTCTATGCAGTGTTTTCCTCAGGCAGTTCTTGACAATACCAATCATTCTATCGGTAAATCCATTTTGCCATGGAGCTCTTGGAGCTGTGAACTGCCAAATACAATTTCGGATTCCCAGCGGCGACTTAACTTTTGGGTCGTTCATTATGTTCAACAGTAAAGGAGCTGCTCCAACGAAATGAGTTCCGTTGTCGCTTATTAACTTGCCAGGACAAGACCTTCTAGCGGCAAATCTGCGAAAGACATTGAGGAATGTCTCTGAGCTTAGGTCTCCCGCTAATTCAAGATGGACTGCCCTTGTGTAGGCACAAGTAAATAAACAAATGTAAACTTTATGGGGAGTTTCCTCACCCGTGACAGTTATAGTCCCTGTGTAGTCCACTCCTGTTATATGGAAGGGCCGACTTATGTTCACCTAATCCTTCGGTAGGGCTGGTGGTCCTGGGTAGATATAAGGTCGCTGCTCATACCTCCTACAAATGATGCAGTTTTTGAGATATTTTTAAATAACCAGTCTACCCTTAGGAATCCAGTACCTTTCCCGAATTTGGGCTTAGGTCTGCGGTACACCTCCATGGAGAGTGGAATCATGGGCTTCCTTTATAATAAGTTGTACAAAGCATCCACTCTTAGTTAATAAAATGGGATGTTTGGATTGTATGGGCAAGTCAGCCTTTACCAATCGGCCTCGACATCTTATCAGACCTTTTTCGTCTAAGAACAAGCCTAAATTCTTCATCAGCTTATTCCCTTTTCCAGTGTCTTGGCCTAAAAGTTTATATATTTTCCCGAAAGAATTCCTTTGTACTCTTTTCAGGCAGTATTCTAGGGGATCTAATTTCTGAAACCCCACCTTCTTATTCAGAAACTCAACAACCAATTTAGTAGTATTTAGAAGTTGTCTTATTGACGAGAATCGCCTGATGTCAATTACTTCTGGCTCAGGTACAATAGGATCCAAGTTCACTACACTAATCTCAGCAATACTGTACTGTTTCTGTTCAGGCCAATCCTTAGTGAGTAACCATTTAGGACCTTTAAACCACAAGTTATCTTTGATCAGTCTCCTTACGGTCGAACCTCTCGAGAGTAGATCAGCTGGATTTTGTTTGGAGGACACATGCATGAAATTAAATTTGGAAGACAGCTCTTTAATAGTCTTCACTCTATTACGGACGAAAGGAATTTTTTTACTGTCTTCCTTCCCTATCCAGTAAAGACAAATCTCACTGCCAGTCCATATGTAAATATCCTCAAACTGAGTATCAAGAGTAGTGGTTATATACCTGGCCAATTTAGTTCCTACTTCTATGGAAGCCAATTCCATTTGAGGTAGGGTTCTTCCTTTAATTGGCGCAACTCTGGCCTTGGACATAATAATCTCCTGTTGCGCAATAAGCTACTGCTCCATAGGCCCTTTGAGAAGCATCATAAAATATGTGTAAGTGCGACTTCTCATTACTGTTTATTTTCCTGGGAATACATATGCTTGATGTAGTTTCAAACTCCTTTCTAATCTGTTCCCATTGTTCCACATATGTCTCACCTAATTCAGTGTCCCAGTCTAACTTTTCTCGCCAAGCCTCCTGTACTAAACATTTGCCCCTAATAACTATAGGACTGACCAACCCTAATGGGTCAAATAGCTTGGAAACCTGACTTAACAAGGACCTCTTGGTGAGAGTGACATCAGAGAACTTAATTGGTTTCAAACTTATTACATCAGCTATTGTATCCCAGTTAAGACCTAACACATTTTGAATTTTGGGAATGTCAGAATCTGGATAGTCCTCTTGTATTTTATTCCTCAAAAGCGGTGAATTTGTATTCAAGCTCTGTAACGGCAAATATGCCTTCCCACATTCGGAATTGGCTACTTTATAAGCCTTCAAAGCTTCCGAGTCTGTATCAACAACATCTTGCAAATTATCCATTTAAAAAGCCTGCCCTATTTCGGGCATTTGGCATTTCCAAAATTATGCTTTAATGTGTTGCAAAAGTAGGAAAGAACAAGCACAAGAGCTAAAGAGCACCGATCGGAAACAGTTTTCAATGGACTATCCTCATTTCGAGGGTCTTGAGGCCAGAGGAATTTTGTAAATTTCCTATGCTCCTCTCTCAGTCCTATTCTGAGAAAAGCCTTACTAATGTCTGCTGTGTAAGCGTAAGGATTCTCTCTACATCTTAGTAACACATTCCCTAACTTCTCTGTTAGTGTAGGTCCAGAGTATAGGCAATCGTTCAAGCTAGCCGATCCCTTGGACGCTTTACTACTACAGTTGAATACTATCCTTATGGGAGTAGTTACTGAATCCTTGCTTACAGCATGATGTGGTAAGTAGTGTCCTTCTTTGTGGTTAACAGGGTATTCTACCTCTTCTATTCTTCAGTTGATCCCTTATAATATTATCATATAGGATCAGATGTTCTGGTTTATCTCTCAACTTTCTTAGAAGAGAATTTAACTGAGCTTTAGCTGCTTGGTAATTTGTTGGTAACTCTGAATGGTTTAGTTTTCATAGTAATCCTACCCAATATTGTCCATCCTTAAATTCCACTGACTGATTATACAGATCCAAAGTTATCTTATCTTCAGGGTTGGTTCCTCAGAGTGTATACCTACACTGTCTAGGTCCCACAGTTTGTGTACAGGTTCAATATTTTCATCCAACAAATCATTTATCTGAGTAGGTTCTAATTCTGCACTTATTCTAGCCACCATCAATGACTGTGTGGGGGTAACAAAGACTGAGTCTACTAGTTTGGCCTCTCCTTTAACTTGTTTTGGAAAATGCAACTGACCCATAATAAGGTTACCTCCTGGACTCTTGAACAACTGTACCTTATTCCTTTTGAAAGTCCTATGTAGGAATCTTCCACAATAATCAGAACCAATTATCATTTTTATGGGACCCACAGTATCTGATTCCACATTCCGTTTAGCCATCTTTATCTCTGAGCTATGTATATGATCAGAGGTTTCCTTCAATCCCTTTATGTATAGACTTGTCTCCATAGTATCAAGCACAGCTGCTGTTATACGGCATTTATATCTGCCTAATTGTATTACAGGGCTAACTAAATCAAAAGACTGAGCTTTCTTAGTTGTTAAGAATCCTGTAATGGCTTGATTTACCTTGCCGATAACTGGTAACTTTAATTTCTCCAAGATGTCTGCAGAAATGAAAGTTTTCTGAGCACCCGTATCAAACAGGGTACATACTAATTGGTTTCTATTCTCAAACAATACTTTCACATCTGCTATTGGTACTGCAGCTGGCATTCTTAATGGAGCATTCCCTTTTGCAATTGTCATATTGACGCTTGCAGGTTTAGGAACCCCAATTTTCAACCTAGGGCATAAAGCACTATGATGATGATCTTTTTTTGCATTTAAATCAAAGATTTAATTTAGTCTTAGAGTCCGCGGCAGTATGTTCGGAGTTCATACAGATTATACAACACCCCAGTTCCTGAAGCTTCCCTACTCTAGAAGCATAATCAGGGTACTGTTGACAAGATGCACTGGAATGTTGCTCACCACAAAAGACGCAAACTCTCCTGTCTTTTACCATGGAAGGTTTTACTTCCTTAATATCCTCAGCATGTCTATTCCTTATCTTTAATACTTTATCCTCGGCCTTTGTGGAGCTAAGGAAAGTACCTATCTCTTCTTTAGGCACATACTTAGTCTTCTCTGACTTAACCTTCCCAGTCAGTTGGTTAGTAGTTTTTTCTTTACTTCAGTCTTCTGTTTGACCTCAGTAGTGTTTAATGTTCCTTGCAAATGTTTACAGAGTTGCATCAAGCCTTCCTCAATCTTTTCACAGGAGAAATTATCCTTCTGGTACCTACCATACAAAGCATCCTTGGTTTTCGGTGGTAGCTTTAAGGACACAATTCTTGAAAGCACCCAATCTGATGTCTTAATATCTTCGTAATTACCTAAGACTTTTAAATTACAACTTAGTGCAATTCTAAATTTTTGCAAGGAATCAAAATCGTGCCTAGGCGTGGGTAATTCTATTAGAGCCCTCAGTAATTGATTTATAACTTGCTCCCTGTCTTCGTAATTTTGTCCAAGGATGTTCAAAGCCACCTCATAATTAATTTCTTCTACTGGTAATTCTTTTATCAGTTGATATGGTGTTCCTTTGACCTGTCCTAACAGATACGTAAGTTTGGTGACTTTAGGGAGATCTGTTCTATCGTGTACCAAGTATTTGAACTGGCCCCAGAAGGATTTCCAGTTCTGCTCCTCATCAAAACCCGGAAGCGGTATTTGTGGTAACACAGCTCTACTCTGCTGTGCCACAACTTGTGTTTCCGCGGCAGTGTCAGCTAACTCTGACTCTAGTGTCTTTACTACAGTTAAGTATTTTTCTAATTTGTTTTGAAACTTCGTAGTTTCTGACTCTAAGAGTTCCTTATCATCAGCCTTTACTATAGCTGCTTCTAAAGTTAAGTAACTCTCTTCGTACTTACTCCATCGATCTTTCAGGATATTTATGAGACTATTTTTTCTCTCCTTGGACAGAGGTATTTGGTCCAACGACTGGTTACAATCATTTATGGCTTTAGTTACCCATCCTGCCTTACTACTAGAAGATCTTTGCATTAAAGAAACAGACATGTTGACGGAGTTCTAATTTAATAATTTAATTATGAATTCCAACCACAATTTTACCTCAACTTAGTAATGATTTGATTATTTTAAATTTTGAAGAGGGTAGGGCTTAAGTCCTCATTGTGCAAATTATCCCCTCTCCCAATTTCGTAATATTTATTAGAGCTCAGCTAATTATTCATCTAATTTTGAAGAGTGTAGGGATTAGGTCTATAACTTCAACCTATCCCCCAGGGTTATTAAACCTCTAGGGATCTATTTCATCCCCACACTCAATTGCCAAAACACCCATATTCCCTGAGCTCAGAATTAATTTCCTCAATACTCCATAGGCCCACCCATAGCTTGTACAGCATAGAACTCTCCTTTATGTTCTACGTAATTTATAAATTTCTGCAGAACCGCTTCCCTACCATGACGGTTCCACTGAATACCATCAGCTTTCAACATTGCTTGGAAGGGATTGGCATTAAAATGTATGAAATCCCTTCCCTTCCTGATCCGTTGCAACTTTCGGTTTACAGCTCTGCTAATTAATTTATATGTTCCATAACAAACTGGAGAGCCACATGACAGGTTCCTTGGCTCGAGGAGGGTTATGGCTACTGAGATTTACAAGAGCCCTCTATGGCTCCTACCACTGTTATAATATTCTCCACAACTTCATTGACCTCCACGTCCTCATGGATATCATTTCCTCCAAGGATCAGGACCGTACGGTCATGCTCCCAGTCTAGTACGGCATTCGGCCTTTCATCTTCGGAGAAAGAGCTTGCCTTTCCCCCGGAGCTCTATAGACACGTACGTCCACGTCTTCCACTTCAACCGAACGTGGTAGTAAACTGTGTCCCACAAAAGCAACTTTAAACCCATTCAGCGCTTCGGCACGCATCGGTTTTCCTCACTCGGTCAGGGGCACCAAAAATGTGAAAAATGTTTAATAGTTGTGGTAAACAAATCGGGGCCCTCTTTCTGGGCAACAAAATGTGAAAAATATTTAATGTATACAAGTCGGTATCCCTGCCGGGGCGCCGCTATGTAAGAAATTTCTGGTATTTACTAATAAACAACTCTTAGGTCGTTACTCGTCTATAAAGTTCTTAAATAAATCAAACAAGTCTCATAGATTTGGGTGAAACGTAACTTTACCTTAACTCACCTACAATAACTATTTCTATTCTATCTCATAGCTAATCCCCCCTTGAATTGGCCAATTCGTAAAAGTTACTTACCTAGTGAAGAGGGAGTGATCGATAACCGATGACGACGAGGCTGCTTAGTGTAATTGCATGAGCAAGCAAGCGTCCTTATGGTGCGTATGTACAACCGTCTTAGCTTGAGAGTGACTAGGAACAGAGTGTGGTGTGCGGCAGTTCTACCTCCCTCATAGAATGGTAGGTTGCCAACTTTTAATTATTTACAGTACCAAATACAGTTAGATTACATCACATGTGCAGGGCGAATCTAACAAATTATTCTTAGTTTTACTTAAACTAAAGTTAGACCAAACATTCCCTTTAACCGTGTAAATATCTGAATTCCACATCTGCTTAACAGGAGAATCTTTCCCTACTTGCCACGTCATCTAACGCGCGGACGCAGTTTAGGTCAGTGGAAAATACCACATAATGACATGTATTTACAATGTATAGGTGTCCACGGGGGTTAAATGCAGTAGCATTTAATTTATCAATAACAAGAATTATTAAAGAGAACGTAATTTCTGGGTTATTAAAACCCCATGAACAATTAACAACGGTCTCAATTTTTCCTCTGCCTTTAACCAGGGATAACTATGATGAAAATAGAGAGCGCAACTGCTCCGGGGAAAAATATTTCCCACAGTTTTGGGGCCGGCGGAAAATGATACGTTGTATCATGTAATATGACCCTTAGCCAAGAGTTCCCTCCATAGTTCTCGAGAACCCTGTGCTGCGGCCCTTCTAGGTCGCGCCTCTTAACCCGTTTGATCTTCACCATCCTCTGGATCCGGAGTGGCTGCTAACTCAAGGGGTACTAGTTTATCAATTGTTTTTATACTGGTATGTCCCCTGCATTTTATTTTTATGAGTCTCAGCACCCCTTCAGAATCTGGGTGTGTGGAGATCACTTTAGCTAATGGCCACTGGGATCTTGGCTGTTCAGTCTTCACTAAGACCACATCTCCTATGTTAATAACTGATTTGTTGGTGGCAGCCTGAGCTCCATAAAACCTCTCACGTAGGCTCAAAAGAAACTCTTCGCTCCAATGTCTATTCCAAGTATCCAGCACCATTTTCAGACGTTGATATCCCTCCCGCAGATGTTGTCTTAGATCATTATTTTCTATGTTAGGATCATCAACTTCTTCCTGGATATCCACACAAGGCATCGGATGGAGCTTCCTGCCATATAACATGTGAGCCGGTGTTAAGGCCTCTAGCGAGTCGCTAGTGTCATCTAGATAAGTCAGAGGTCTATTATTAACCTTGGTTTCAATTTCAGTTATTACCGTTCTTAAATCTTCTCTCGTGATCTTAGTTCTATGCAGTGTTTTCCTCAGGCAGTTCTTGACAATACCAATCATTCTATCGGTAAATCCATTTTGCCATGGAGCTCTTGGAGCTGTGAACTGCCAAATACAATTTCGGATTCCCAGCGCCGACTTAACTTTTGGGTCCTTCCTTATGTTCAACAGTAAAGGAGCTGCTCCAACGAAATGAGTTCCGTTGGCGCTTATTAACTTGCCAGGACAAGACCTTCTAGCGGCAAATCTGCGAAAGACATTGAGGAATGTCTCTGAGCTTAGGTCTCCCGCTAATTCAAGATGGACTGCCCTTGTGTAGGCACAAGTAAATAAACAAATGTAAACTTTATGGGGAGTTTCCTCACCCGTGACAGTTATAGTCCCTGTGTAGTCCACTCCTGTTATATGGAAGGGCCGACTTATGTTCACCCAATCCTTCGGTAGGGCTGGTGGTCCTGGGTAGATATAAGGTCGCTGCTCATACCTCCTACAAATGATGCAGTTTTTGAGATATTTTTAAATAACCAGTCTACCCTTAGGAATCCAGTACCTTTCCCGAATTTGGGCTTAGGTCTGCGGTACACCTCCATGGAGAGTGGAATCATGGGCTTCCTTTATAATAAGTTGTACAAAGCATCCACTCTTAGTTAATAAAATGGGATGTTTGGATTGGATGGGCAAGTCAGCCTTTACCAATCGGCCTCGACATCTTATCAGACCTTTTTCGTCTAAGAACAAGCCTAAATTCTTCATCAGCTTATTCCCTTTTCCAGTGTCTTGGCCTAAAAGTTTATATAATTTCCCGAAAGAATTTCTTTGTACTCTTTTCAGCCAGTATTCTAGGGGATCTAATTTCTGAAACCCCACCTTCTTATTCAGAAACTCAACAACCAATTTAGTAGTATTTAGAAGTTGTCTTATTGACGAGAATCGCCTGATGTCAATTACTTCTGGCTCAGGTACAATAGGATCCAAGTTCACTACACTAATCTCAGCAATACTGTACTGTTTCTGTTCAGGCCAATCCTTAGTGAGTAACCATTTAGGACCTTTAAACCACAAGTTATCTTTGATCAGTCTCCTTACGGTCGAACCTCTCGAGAGTAGATCAGCTGGATTTTGTTTGGAGGACACATGCATGAAATTAAATTTGGAAGACAGCTCTTTAATAGTCTTCACTCTATTACGGACGAAAGGAATTTTTTTAGTCTTCCTTCCCTATCCAGTAAAGACAAATCTCACTGTCAGTCCATATGTAAATATCCTCAAACTGAGTATCAAGAGTAGTGGTTATATACCTGGCCAATTTAGTTCCTACTTCTATGGAAGCCAATTCCATTTGAGGTAGGGTTCTTCCTTTAATTGGCGCAACTCTGGCCTTGGACATAATAATCTCCTGTTGCGCAATAAGCTACTGCTCCATAGGCCCTTTGAGAAGCATCATAAAATATGTGTAAGTGCGACTTCTCATTACTGTTTATTTTCCTGGGAATACATATGCTTGATGTAGTTTCAAACTCCTTTCTAATCTGTTCCCATTGTTCCACATATGTCTCACCTAATTCAGTGTCCCAGTCTAACTTTTCTCGCCAAGCCTCCTGTACTAAACATTTGCCCCTAATAACTATAGGACTGACCAATCCTAATGGGTCAAATAGCTTGGAAACCTGACTTAACAAGGACCTCTTGGTGAGAGTGACATCAGAGAACTTAATTGGTTTCAAACTTATTACATCAGCTATTGTATCCCAGTTAAGACCTAACACATTTTGAATTTTGGGAATGTCAGAATCTGGATAGTCCTCTTGTATTTTATTCCTCAAAAGCGGTGAATTTGTATTCCAGCTCTGTAACGGCAAATTTGCCTTCCCACATTCGGAATTGGCTACTTTATAAGCCTTCAAAGCTTCCGATTCTGTATCAGCAACACCTTGCAAATTATCCATATAAAAAGCCTGCCCTATTTCTGGACATTTGGCATTTCCTAAATGATGCTTTAAAGTGTTGCAAAGTAGGAAAGGACTAGCACAAGAGTCAAAGAGCACCGATCGGAAACAGTAAGTTTTCAATGGACTATCCTCACTTTGAGGATCATGAGGCCAGAGGAATTTTGTATATTTCCTATCCTCATCTCTCAGTCCTATTCTGAGAAAAGCCTTACTAATGTCTGCTGTGTAAGCGTAAGGTTTCTCTCTACATCTTAGTAACACATTCCCTAACTTCTCTGTTAGTGTAGGTCCAGAGTATAGGCAATCGTTCAAGCTAGCCGATCCCTTGGACGCTTTACTACTACAGTTGAATACTATCCTTATGGGAGTAGTTACTGAATCCTTGCTTACAGCATGATGTGGTAAGTAGTGTCCTTCTTTGTGGTTAACAGGGTATTCTACCTCTTCTATTCTTCAGTTGATCCCTTATAATATTATCATATAGGATCAGATGTTCTGGTTTATCTCTCAACTTTCTTAGAAGAGAATTTAACTGAGCTTTAGCTGCTTGGTAATTTGTTGGTAACTCTGAATGGTTTAGTTTTCATAGTAATCCTACCCAATATTGTCCATCCTTAAATTCCACTGACTGATTATACAGATCCAAAGTTATCTTATCTTCAGGGTTGGTTCCTCAGAGTGTATACCTACACTGTCTAGGTCCCACAGTTTGTGTACAGGTTCAATATTTTCATCCAACAAATCATTTATCTGAGTAGGCTCTAATTCTGCACTTATTCTAGCCACCATCAATGACTGTGTGGGGGTAACAAAGACTGAGTCTACTAGTTTGGCCTCTCCTTTAACTTGTTTTGGAAAAGGCAACTGACCCATAATAAGGTTACCTCCTGGACTCTTGAACAACTGTACCTTATTCCTTTTGAAAGTCCTATGTAGGAATCTTCCACAATAATCAGAACCAATTATCATTTTTATGGGACCCACAGTATCTGATTCCACATTCCGTTTAGCCATCTTTATCTCTGAGCTATGTATATGATCAGAGGTTTCCTTCAATCCCTTTATGTATAGACTTGTCTCCATAGTATCAAGCACAGCTGCTGTTATACGGCATTTATATCTGCCTAATTGTATTACAGGTCTAACTAAATCAAAAGACTGAGCTTTCTTAGTTGTTAAGAATCCTGTAATGGCTTGATTTACCTTGCCGATAACTGGTAACTTTAATTTCTCCACGATGTCTGCAGAAATGAAAGTTTTCTGAGCACCCGTATCAAACAGGGTACATACTAATAGGTTTCTATTCTCAAACAATACTTTCACATCTGCTATTGGTACTGCAGCTGGCATTCTTAATGGAGCATTCCCTTTTGCAATTGTCATATTGACGCTTGCAGGTTTAGGAACCCCAATTTTCAACCTAGGGCATAAAGCACTATGATGATGATCTTTTTTTGCATTTAAAGCAAAGATTTAATTTAGTCTTAGAGTCCGCGGCAGTATGTTCGGAGTTCATACAGATTATACAACACCCCAGTTCCTGAAGCTTCCCTACTCTAGAAGCATAATCAGGGTACTGTTGACAAGATGCACTGGAATGTTGCTCACCACAAAAGACGCAAACTCTCCTGTCTTTTACCATGGAAGGTTTTACTTCCTTAATATCCTCAGCATGTCTATTCCTTATCTTTAATACTTTATCCTCGGCCTTTGTGGAGCTAAGGAAAGTACCTATCTCTTCTTTAGGCACATACTTAGTCTTCTCTGACTTAACCTTCCCAGTCAGTTGGTTAGTGGGTTTTTTCTTTACTTCAGTCTTCTGTTTGACCTCAGTAGTGTTTAATGTTCCTTGCAAATGTTTACAGAGTTGCATCAAGCCTTCCTCAATCTTTTCACAGGAGAAATTATCCTTCTGGTACCTACCATACAAAGCATCCTTGGTTTTCGGTGGTAGCTTTAAGGACACAATTCTTGAAAGCACCCAATCTGATGTCTTAATATCTTCGTAATTACCTAAGACTTTTAAATTACAACTTAGTGCAATTCTAAATTTTTGCAAGGAATCAAAATCGTGCCTAGGCGTGGGTAATTCTATTAGAGCCCTCAGTAATTGATTTATAACTTGCTCCCTGTCTTCGTAATTTTGTCTAAGGATGTTCAAAGCCACCTCATAATTAATTTCTTCTACTGGTAATTCTTTTATCAGTTGATATGGTGTTCCTTTGACCTGTCCTAACAGATACGTAAGTTTGGTGACTTTAGGGAGATCTGTTCTATCGTGTACCAAGTATTTGAACTGGCCCCAGAAGGATTTCCAGTTCTGCTCCTCATCAAAACCCGGAAGCGGTATTTGTGGTAACACAGCTCTACTCTGCTGTGCCACAACTTGTGTTTCCGCGGCAGTGTCAGCTAACTCTGACTCTAGTGTCTTTACTACAGTTAAGTATTTTTCTAATTTGTTTTCAAACTTCGTAGTTTCTGACTCTAAGAGTTCCTTATCATCAGCCTTTACTATAGCTGCTTCTAAAGTTAAGTAACTCTCTTCGTACTTACTCCATCGATCTTTCAGGATATTTATGAGACTATTTTTTCTCTCCTTGGACAGAGGTATTTGGTCCAACGACTGGTTACAATCATTTATGGCTTTAGTTACCCATCCTGCCTTACTACTAGAAGATCTTTGCATTAAAGAAACAGACATGTTGACGGAGTTCTAATTTAATAATTTAATTATGAATTCCAACCACAATTTTACCTCAACTTAGTAATGATTTGATTATTTTAAATTTTGAAGAGGGTAGGGCTTAAGTCCTCTATGTGCAAATTATCCCCTCTCCCAATTTCGTAATATTTATTAGAGCTCAGCTAATTATTCATTTAATTTTGAAGAGTGTAGGGATTAGGTCTATAACTTCAACCTATCCCCCAGGGTTATTAAACCTCTAGGGATCTATTTCATCCCCACACTCAATTGCCAAAACACCCATATTCCCTGAGCTCAGAATTAATTTCCTCAATACTCCATAGGCCCACCCATAGCTTGTACAGCATAGAACTCTCCTTTATGTTCTACGTAATTTATAAATTTCTGCAGAACCGCTTCCCTACCATGACGGTTCCACTGAATACCATCAGCTTTCAACATTGCTTGGAAGGGATTGGCATTAAAATGTATGAAATCCCTTCCCTTCCTGATCCGTTGCAACTTTCGGTTTACAGCTCTGCTAATTAATTTATATGTTCCATAACAAACTGGAGAGCCACATGACAGGTTCCTTGGCTCGAGGAGGGTTATGGCTACTGAGGATTTACAAGAGCCCTCTATGGCTCCTACCACTGTTATAATATTCTCCACAACTTCATTGACCTCCACGTCCTCATGGATATCATTTCCTCCAAGGATCAGGACCGTACGGTCATGCTCCCAGTCTAGTACGGCATTCGGCCTTTCATCTTCGGAGAAAGAGCTTGCCTTTCCTCCCGGAGCTCTATAGACACGTACGTCCACGTCTTCCACTTCAACCGAACGTGGTAGTAAACTGTGTCCCACAAAAGCAACTTTAAACCCATTCAGCGCTTCGGCACGCATCGGTTTTCCTCACTCGGTCGGGGCACCAAAAATGTGAAAAATGTTTAATAGTTGTGGTAAACAAATCGGGGCCCTCTTTCTGGGCACCAAAATGTGAAAAACATTTAATGTATACAAGTCGGTATCCCTGCCGGGGCACCGCTATGTAAGAAATTTCTGGTATTTACTAATAAACAACTCGTAGGTCGTTACTCGTCTATAAAGTTCTTAAATAAATCAAACAAGTCTCATAGAGTTGGGCGAAACGTAACTTTACCTTAACTCACCTACAATAACTATTTCTCTTCTATCTCATAGCTAATCCCCCCTTGAACTGGCCAATTCGTAAAAGTTACTTACCTAGTGAAGAGGGAGTGATCGATAACCGATGACGATGAGGCTGCTTAGTGTAATTGCTTGAGCAAGCAAGCGTCCTTATGGTGCGTATGTACAACCGTCTTAGCTTGAGAGTGACTAGGAACAGAGTGTGGTGTGCGGCAGTTCTACCTCCCTCATAGAATGGTAGGTTGCCAACTTTTAATTATTTACAGTACCAAATACAGTTAGATTACATCATGATATGTACAGGGCGACTCTAACAAATTAATCTTAGTTTTACTTAAACTAAAGTTAGACCAAATATTCCCTTTAACCGTGTAAATATCTTAATTCCACATCTGCTTAACAGGAGAATCTTTCCCTACTTGCCACGTCATCTAACGCGCAGACGCAGTTTAGGTCAGTGGAAAATACCACATAATGACATGTATTTACAATGTATAGTTGTCCACGGGGGTTAAATGCAGTAGCATTTAATTTATCAATAACAAGAATTATTAAAGAGAACGTAATTTCTGGGTTATTAAAACCGCTTGAACAATTAACAACGGTCTCAATTTTTCCTCTGCCTTTAACCAGGGATTACTATGATGAAAATAGAGAGCGCAACTGCTCCGGGGAAAAATATTTCCCACAGTTTTGGGGCCGGCGGAAAATGATACGTTGTATCATGTAATATGACCCTTAGCCGAGAGTTCCCTCCATAGTTCTTCTCGAGAACCCTATGCTGCGGCCCTTCTAGGTCGCGCCTCTTGACCCGTTTGATCTTCACCATCCTCTGGATCCGGAGTGGTTGCTAACTCAAGGGGTACCAGTTTATCAATTGTTTTTATACTGGTATGTCCCCTGCATTTTATTTTTACGAGTCTCAGCACCCCTTCAGAATCTGGGTGTGTGGAGATCACTTTAGCTAATGGCCACTGGGATCTTGGCTGTTCAGTCTTCACTAAGACCACATCTCCTATGTTAATAACTGATTTGTTGGTGGCAGCCTGAGCTCCATAAAACCTCTCACGTAGGCTCAAAAGATACTCTTCGCTCCAATGTCTATTCCAAGTATCCAGCACCCTTTTCAGACGTTGATATCCCTCCCGCAGATGTTGTCCCAAATCATTATTTTCTATGTTAGGATCATCAACTTCTTCCTGGATATCCACACAAGGCATCGGATGGAGCTTCCTGCCATATAACATGTGAGCAGGTGTTAAGGCCTCTAGCGAGTCGCTAGTGTCATCTAGGTAAGTCAGAGGTCTATTATTAACCTTGGTTTCAATTTCAGTTATTACCGTTCTTAAATCTTCTCTCGTGATCTTAGTTCTATGCAGTGTTTTCCTCAGGCAGTTCTTGACAATACCAATCATTCTTTCGGTAAATCCATTTTGCCATGGAGCTCTTGGAGCTGTGAACTGCCAAATACAATTTCGGATTCCCAGCGCCGACTTAACTTTTGGGTCCTTCCTTATGTTCAACAGTAAAGGTGCTGCTCGAACGAAATGAGTTCCGTTGTCGCTTATTAACTTGCCAGGACAAGACCTTCTAGCGGCAAATCTGCGAAAGACATTGAGGAATGTCTCTGAGCTTAGGTCTCCCGCTAATTCAAGATGGACTGCCCTTGTGTAGGCACAAGTAAATAAACAAATGTAAACTTTATGGGGAGTTTCCTCATCCGTGACAGTTATAGTCCCTGTGTAGTCCACTCCTGTTATATGGAAGGGCCGACTTATGTTCACCCAATCCTTCGGTAGGGCTGGTGGTCCTGGGTAGATATAAGGTCGCTGCTCATACTTCCTACAAATGATGCAGTTTTTGAGATATTTTTAGTAACCTGTCTACCCTTAGGAATCCAGTACCTTTCCCGAATTTGGGCTTAGGTCTGCGGTACACCTCCATGGAGACTGAAATCATGGACTTCCTTTATAACAAGTTGTACAAAGCATCCACTCTTAGGTAATAAAATGGGATGTTTGGTTTGGATGGGCAAGTCAGCCTTTACCAATCGGCCTCGACATCTTATCAGACCTTTTCCGTCTAAGAACAAGCCTAAATTCTTCATCAGCTTATTCCCTTTTCCAGTGTCTTGGCCTAAAGTTTATATATTTTCCCGTAAGAATTTCTTTGTACTCTTTTCAGGCAGTATTCTAGGGGATCTAATTTCTGAAACCCCACCTTCTTATTCAGAAATTCAACAACCAATTTAGTAGTATTTAGAAGTTGTCTTATTGACGAGAATCGCCTGATGTCAGTTACTTCTGGCTCAGGTACAACAGGATCCAAGTTCACTACACTAATCTCAGCAATACTGTACTGTTTCTGTTCAGGCCAATCCTTAGTGAGTAACCATTTAGGACCTTTAAACCACAAGTTATCTTTGATCAGTCTCCTTACGGTCGAACCTCTCGAGAGTAGATCAGCTGGATTTTGTTTGGAGGACACATGCTTGATATTAAATTTGGAAGACAGCTCTTTTATAGTCTTCACTCTATTACGGACGAAAGGAATTTTTTTACTGTCTTCCTTCCCTATCCAGTAAAGACAAATCTCACTGTCAGTCCATATGTAAATATCCTCAAACTGAGTATCAAGAGTAGTGGTTATATACCTGGCCAATTTAGTTCCTACTTCTATGGAAGCCAATTCCATTTGAGGTAGGGTTCTTCCTTTAATTGGCGCAACTCTGGCCTTGGACATAATAATCTCCTGTTGCGCAATAAGCTACTGCTCCATAGGCCCTTTGAGAAGCATCATAAAATATATGTAAGTGCGACTTCTCATTACTGTTTATTTTCCTGGGAATACATATGCTTGATGTAGTTTCAAACTCCTTTCTAATCTGTTCCCATTGTTCCACATATGTCTCACCTAATTCAGTGTCCCAGTCTAACTTTTCTCGCCAAGCCTCGTGTACTAAACATTTGCCCCTAATAACTATAGGACTGACCAACCCTAATGGGTCAAATAGCTTGGAAACCTGACTTAACAAGGACCTCTTGGTGAGAGTGACATCAGAGAACTTAATTGGTTTCAAACTTATTACATCAGCTGTTGTATCCCAGTTAAGACATAACACATTTTGAATTTTGGGAATGTCAGAATCTGGATAGTCCTCTTGTATTTTATTCCTCAAAAGCGGTGAATTTGTATTCCAACTCTGTAACGGCAAATTTGGCTTCCCACATTCGGAATTGGCTACTTTATAAGCCTTCAAAGCTTCCGATTCTGTATCAGCAACACCTTGCAAATTATCCATATAAAAAGCCTGCCCTATTTCTGGACATTTGGCATTTTCTAAATGATGCTTTAAAGTGTTGCAAAGTAGGAAAGGACTAGCACAAGAGCTAAAGAGCACCGATCGGAAACAGTAAGTTTTCAATGGACTATCCTCACTTTGAGGATCATGAGGCCAGAGGAATTTTGTATATTTCCTATCCTCATCTCTCAGTCCTATTCTGAGAAAAGCCTTACTAATGTCTGCTGTGTAAGCGTAAGGTTTCTCTCTAAATCTTAGTAACACATTCTCTAACTTCTCTGTTAGTGTAGGTCCAGAGTATAGGCAATCGTTCAAGCTAGCTGATCCCTTGGACGCTTTACTACTACAGTTGAATACTATCCTTATGGGAGTAGTTACTGAATCCTTGCTTACAGCATGATGTGGTAAGTAGTGTCCTTCTTTGTGATTAACAGGGTATTCTACCTCTTCTATAAATTTATTCTTCAATTGATCCCTTATAATATTATCATAGAGGATCAGATGTTCTGGCTTATCTCTCAACTTTCTTAGAAGAGATTGATT
Organism: Coenobita brevimanus; assembly: GCF_032717465.1. Taxonomy (NCBI): domain Eukaryota; kingdom Metazoa; phylum Arthropoda; class Malacostraca; order Decapoda; family Coenobitidae; genus Coenobita; species Coenobita brevimanus. Next base: position 22,323,234 of record NC_137005.1, read on the forward strand.
GATTGATTGTAGTAGAAACTGGCGGCGCAACTGCTAAGGTCATTTGCCGCCGGACAACAAACTAAAACACATGGCAAAAAAATTGTGCATAGTTATTAACTTTCTCTAGAAATAATACACTGAAAATAACAAAAGAATAGTTAAAAGAGAAAACAATTTCTTATAAAAGTGGAAGGAGGCCCGCCTTCTGAAGAAAAACAAAAACATCAGTAAAAACGCTATGGACTCCCCCAAGCATCGAAGAGAGACAGTAGGCACCATCTACCCCTGTATGCCTATGGAGGAATCTCCGACGCAGGTCCCCCAAACTTCGACACTCGACCAGCAAGTGACGGACAGTAAGGGGAACAAAGCAATCATCACAGTACGGTTGAGTCTCGCCACTCATCAGGAACCCATGTGTAAGCCGAGAGTGCCCAATGCGAAGCCTAACAAGAGCTACCTCCAATCGCCGAGGCATGGAAGGGAGAACCCTTGGTACAACCACTCTCTGAAAGACCTCTTTCAGCTTATTATGAGCAACACCATCCCAATGTCTCTGCCAACACACATGCATTCTTTCCCGCAAGTAAGGTGTTAGATCAGATGCAGGAAGTGGATATTCTGTTGGGGGCTGTTGAGTAGCTGCAGCCTTGGCCAATGCATCTGCAGTCTCATTGCCCACCACACCAACATGTGCGGGAACCCAGCAAAAATCCACTCTCTTCCCCCGACGACGAATGAGGAACAGCCACTCCAAAATAGCTAAAACTAAGGGATGGGAAGAGTTAAAAGAGTCCAGGGCCAAAAGCGCCCCTTGAGAGTCGCTAAAAATAGTAAAATAATTGTCAGGATGAACAAACACCAACTTCAAGGCTAAAATGATGGCTGACAACTCTGCAGTAAAAACTGAGGCAACCAAAGGAAGACTACCTCCACAGCTAAAATTGGGAAATACTACTCAAAACCAACACCTGATGCGGATTTACAGCCATCGGTATACACAGGCACAGAACCACCATGACTAGAAGAATGTTCTAAAAATAACCTTAAAAGACACTGAGGAGCGACAAAATCTTTGAACCTGCAATAGGCCTGCAGAAAGTTACCTTGGGCAATATCCAAGGCACAACCCTCGGGATCCGAAGAGGACTGACAAGTACTGCCAACAAGCCAAACCCCTCCATTATATCCTGAACCCTATAGCCAAATGGACGAGGCATGCGAGGGTGTCTACTATAACACAAAAGACAAGACTGTTTCGTCACACCCTCACAGACAAGTGAGTCTGGAAGGCGACGAATCCGGAGCCAGCACCGTACTGCAACAGACTGACGCAGTAGATCTAAGGGAGGCACGCCAGCTTCCACCAATAAGCTGGGAATTGGAGAGGACCGAAAAGCCCCAGTTGCAAGGCCAAGACCAGTATGATAGACAGCATCTAGAGTTTTTAGTCTTGATTCTGTGGCAGAGGAATATACCTCACAGCCATATGACAGCTTAGAGGTTACAAATACCTGAAACAAATGCAAGAGTGTCCTTCGATCAGCACCCCAAGAGGTATGGGACAGAACCCTCAATAGACTGAGAGCCTTCATACATGATGTTTTAAGATTTGCCAAGTGTGAGACCCATGTCAAACGACAATCAAAAGTCAGGCCCAAGAATTTCGTCTCTGTCACACAACGGAGTCTCCTGCCACAAAGCTGGAGATCATGGTCTCGGTGTACCCCTCTCATCCTACAGAAGTGCATAGACACAGTCTTTGAAGGGGAAAACCGAAAACCCTTGGAAGTGGCCCAGGCAGAAATCTTGTCCAAGGCAAATTGCATCCGCCACTCAATAGCAGACATGCGGGAGCCAGAAAACCATATAGCTAAGTCATCCACATAAAGGGATGAGGATACCCCAGTAGTCACAGTGCCAATGATACCATTACTGGCCACTACAAACAGGGAAACACTCAAGACACTCCCCTGCGGGACACCTTCCTCCTGGCACAGTGATGCAGAGAGAGTAGAACCCACACGGACCCGAAATACACGATCAGTCAAGAAGTCTCCAAGCAACACAGGCAGGCCACCACGTAAACCAAAGGCATGAAGTTGTTGGAGGATGCCATGGTGCCAGGCAGTGTCATAAGCCTTCTCAAGGTCAAAAAACACAGCCACAAGATGTTGCTTGGAGGCAAAAGCTTCACAGATTGACGCCTCAAGCCTGATAAGGTTGTCTGAAGTGCACCGTAATTTACAGAAACCACTCTGCGATGGAGAGAGAAAGCAACCCTTCTCCAGAAACCACATAAGCCTGACACTGACCATCTTTTCGAAAAGCTTGCACACACATGATGTTAAAGTGATAGGGCGATAGTTGGAGACTTCAGAATGGTCTTTACCAGGCTTGGGAAAGGGGAGGACAATACTCAACTTCCAACTCCTCGAAATAGAGCCCTCACTCCAAACCCTGTTAAAAAGGTCCAATAAAAACTGAAGTGAATCAGTTGGAAGATGACGCAGCATAGCGTATGGAATATTGTCAGGCCCAGGAGCAGTGTCACGACACTCTGAAGGGGCAGCACGTAGCTCACGGAGGCTGAAATCTAAATTATACAGCTCTCCACCACGAGAGCGAAAGTCAAGACCCAGCCTCTCCTGATTCCTATGAAAGGTGGCAAATGACTGAGAAGGATCCTTTGTGGAGACAGTGTAAAACTGATCTGCAAAAGCAGAGGCTACTGCATCTGGTGCAGACACAAGTTCTCCGTGAAGGCGCAACACCGGAGGGGAGGGGGGCGAGAACCTACCAGAAATCTTGCGCACCTTTTTCAACACCACAGACATTGAAGTTGAAGATGTAACTGTAGAAACATACGACCTCCACGAGTTACGGCGAGCATTCTTCATGACCCATCTATAGCGAGCAAGTGCTTTGCGAAACTGTATTTTTAGAAAATCAACATTACGACTGGCAAAATACCGACAAGCAGTTGCTTTGTAAGTTCCCTTTGCTATGGAGCAGTCATCATTCCACCATGGCACAGGTCTCCAGGAAAAAACACCAGAAGTCCGTGGAATAGAATGAACCCCTGCTGAGAATATGGTCTTAGTAAAATAACATTAGGCATCATCGATAGTTGAAAAATCAGTAACCCCGTTGGCAAATACACATAGTTCCTCAAAGAGAGACCAATCAGCCCTGTCCAGACACCAGCGTGGCAGACGGGCTACAGGAATAGAGCAAGTAGGCTGGACCACTACAGGATAATGGTCACTACCATGTAGATCATCCAAAACCTCCCAAGAAAAATCAAGGGCACAGTTAGAGGAGGAGATGGTAAGGTCAATGACAGAATACGTGCCAGTCTGAACATGAAAATGGGTCGGCCTTCCATCATTTAGGACAACCAAATCTAAATCCCCAACCAAAGAGGCAAGAAGATCACCCCGGGGATTTGAATGTGAGTCATCCCACAAAGGATGGCGGCCATTAAGGTCACCAAGGAGTAGGAAAGGGAGTGGAAGTTGGCTGATAAGGGTTTCTAGATCAGCACGTATAAAAGGAACGGAAGGTGGAAGGTACAGACAACAGATGGTATAGCACCTCCCAACGTGCATCTGTATGGCTAGAACTTGAAAGGGGGAATGAATCTCAAAGGAAATAAAGGGGACATCAGAACGGCACAAAATTGCACATCCATCGCTGTGACCACCAGGAGGAGATGCATGGAAGGCTTTATACCCCCTAATGGAAGGGAACTGTCTGTCCCCCACCAATGTCTCCTAAAGACACACACATAATGGGTTCAGAGCAGAGAGTAATAACTGCAATTCCTCCCAATTTGCCATGGCACCTCTACAGTTCCACTGAAGACAGATTGGTACCGATTGAGCCATAGTGATTAGTATTAAATATTATGAACTTAGAAAGCTATGTAGCAACCTCGTTGGGAAGGAAGTGAAAGCCCTTCTTCCTAGGCTTGGAGCTCTGCCTCACCAACCTATAAGGCAATGAAGATTTAGAGTTTCCATGGGTGGAAGTACCCTTACCCCGAGACATGTCCCGCCCATCGCCAGATTGAGTCCGAAGCACAGAGACCTTCTTGGAAGACCCACGTGCCCCGTCCGCACACCCATGTGAGGGTTCAGCTGGCACCTCGGGGCCAACCGAACCCCCCCCAACCAAATCATCCAAAGATTGGCCGCTGGGTGATGGATCAGAGGGAGCAATCGACTGAGCTCTATCAGTATCTAAAGACCCAGGCCCCACCATACCTGAGGAAGAGACAGGGACGGGAATCCTAGAAGGGCCATCGTGAACACCCACAGACTTAGACGCCACCACTGGCTGGGTTGTCGATCGAAGAGCCACCTCAGAATCCTCATGTGCTACAGAAGTTTGAGCCTTAGAAGGAGGGGAGTCACCCAAAAACTCCTCACTCCTCACTCGTTTGAGGTTGGCAGATGCAACCTCCATCTCTGCACCAGAACTTAAAGCATTAGAAACTATAGTGCCACACTGTAAAGAGTGAGCAACAGTAGAAGAGCGGGCAGATGGTACAGGAGCAGCAGTCGGCACGGAAGTAGCAGATGATACAGAAGTATGAGAGACGCTGTTTTTTTTTTGGATATGTCAGGACAGGGATGCACAGGAAGGACATCGGGAGTTTTGAATGTGTCAAAGCAAAGTGTAGCATCGACACGGGTGTTTGTCACAGGAGGAACCGGAGGAACTGGGATGGGGGAGGCACTCCCAGACGCTGGAAGAACCACCGCAGAGGGGACACCCCCAGAGACAGGAGGCACCTCCCTGGAGGAGGCATAGCTGCTTCCGGGCTGCACTCCCTCAGTGGAACCCCCTGGGAGAGAAGGCCGGGAAGTAGAACCCCGAGAATTTGATGGGGCATTGTGTGATGGCAGGGGCACCTGCTGGGTAGCTTTATGGCGAGACAACGCAGCAGCAAAGGTAACGCCAGGGCGAATGAACCGCTCCCTTACCCTGGCCTTTGCCTCAGAAAAGGAAATTTTCTCCTTCGTTCGGACAGAAATGATCTCGTATTCATATTTGTATACTTCGCAATCCCTTGAGGAGGCTGCATGTGCTCCTCCACAGTTCAAACATTTAGAGGGTTGAGAACAATCATCTATACCATGAGAAATTCCACCACAATTTCCATAGACCTCAGGAAGGCCAGACGCTTCCCGCCTGCAAGAACGGTGGACGTGACCAAATCTTTGACAATAATAGCATCTTCTAGGTCGGAGAACATAAGGTTTAGCCTTTAGCTTCCACCATGCAGCAGTGATAACCTCCGGCAAGGTAAGACGGTCAAATGTCAAGATAAGAGTGGGCGTGGGGGTTAAAACCCCATCAACCTTCTTCATAATTCTCTGTACTTCTACAACACCCTGAGGAGCCAGCCCCTCTAGGAGGGAAGAACCAGAATACGAGATCAAGTCACGAGAATACACAACCCCTCGGAACCGATTTAGGACCAAGTGAAGCGAGGCAGATACAGGATAATCAGCGACCATAGTTAGGGACTTAATGCGTGAACTCTCCTCTTCATTCTTGGTTTCTAGCAACAGAGAACCATCACCCTACAAAGAGACCTTGGGGGCAAATCCACATGGTGTAACCAGACCACTGTGAATCTTAAAACAGTTCAGGTTCCGGAAGGAAGTACTATAATTCGTTTTGAGGACTATATACTTTGTGTAGGAGTGTTTCACAAAGACACCAGATAATAACTCGATGCAGGGAACATCCAAAGTCGCAGTTTTGGCAGACGACCCGGAGGGTACAGGGTCGTTGGCCAGAGAGTGACCACTTGATGCCGACTTGTGTGGCTGGTCACCGACCACACGAGTGGTTAAGGAAATGTCTGGTGTATCCATATAGACATTGATGAACATAAATTGGCACCAGGAGCCAAGGGAAACCACCTACCAGGGAGTGTGGGGACCGAGCACAGTCTGATGGGAGCGGGGTACCTCGTCCCCAGAGGATGTCCCAAAAAGGGGACCTCGTGATACGAAAGTTTGCTCCCATCAGTGCAAAGACCCCCTTCCCCAACACCCCCCAGCCCAGACACCCAACCAACCAACTCAGGACAGCACTGACGCGATCCCTCTGGAGGGTGGAACCGATGACCCATACGGGTAACCTACGTTTCGGGCAGCGCTTAGTCAGACCCATCACCCACAACCCTACCCGCATGGGAGAGCCTGCCAGATGTCGTTACATCCACGGGCAGGCTTGTGGGATCACCGGAGCATGCAAGCCCCCCCACCACGACAAGGTGGCTGCCCACGGAGGGGTCAGAATCTGGATAGTCCTATTGTATTTTTTTCCTCAAAAGTCGTGAACTCTGTAACGGCAAATTTGCCTTCCTACATTCGGAATTGGCTACTTCATATGCCTTCAAAGCTTCCGACCCTGTATCATCAACACCTTACAAAGTATCTATGTAAAAACCTGCCCTATTTCTGGGCATTTGGCATTTTCAAAATGATGCTTTAAAGTGTTGCAAAGTAGGAAAGGACTAGCACAAGAGCCAAAGAGCACCGATCGGAAATAGTAAGTTTTCAATGGACTATCCTCACTTTGAGGATCATGAGGCCAGAAGAATTTTGTAAATTTCATGTCCTCCTCTCTCAGTCCTATTCTGAGAAAAGCCTTACTAATGTCTGCTGTGTAAGCATAAGGTTTCTCTCTACATCTTAGTAACACATTCCCTAACTTCTCTGTTAGTGTAGGTCCAGAGTATAGGCAATCGTTTAAGCTAGCTGATCCCTTGGACGCTTTACTACTACAATTGAATACTACCCTTATGGGAGTAGTTGGTGAATCCTTGCATACAGCATGATGTGGTAAGTAGTGTCCTTCTTTGTGGTTAACAGGGAATTCTACCTCTTCTATAAATTTATTCTCAAATTGATCATTTATAATATTATCATATATGGTCAGATGCTCTGGTTTATCTCTCAACTTTTTTAGAAGAGAACTTAACTGAGCCTTAGCTGCTTGGTAATTTGTTGGTAACTCTGAATAGTTTAGTTTCCATGGTAATCCAACCCATTACTGTCCATCCTTATATTCCACAGACTGATTATACAAGTCCAAGGTTATTTTATCTTCAGGGGTTGGTTCCTCAGAGTGTATATCTACACTGTCTAGGTCCCACAATTTGTGTACAGGTTCAATATTTTCATCCAACGTCATTTATCTGAGTAGGTTCTAATTCTGCACCTATTCTAGCTACCATCAATGACTGTGTGGGGGTAACAAAGACTGAGTCTACTAGTTTGGCCTCTCCTTTAACTTGTTTTGGGAAAGGCAACTGACCCATAATAAGGTTACCTCCTGGACTCTTCAACAACTGTACCTTATTTTTCTTGAAAGTCCTATGGAGGAATAATCCACAATAATCAGAACCAATTATCATTTTTATGGGACCCACAGTATCTGATTCCACATTCCGTTTAGGCAACCTTATCCCTGAGCTTTGTAGATGATCAGAGGTTTTCTTCAATCCTTTTATGTATATACTTGTCTCCATATTATCAAGCACAGCTTCTGTTATACGGTATTTATATCTGCCTAATTGTATTACAAGTCTAACTAAATCAAAAGACTTAGCTTTCTTAGTTGTTAAGAATCCTGTAATGGCTTGATTTACCTTGCCAATAGTTGGTAACTTTGATTTCTTCACAATGTCTGCAGAAATGAAGGTTTTCTGAGCACCCGTATCAAACAGGGTACATGCTAATTGGTTTCTATTCTCAAACAATACCTTCACATCGGTTATGGGAATTGCAGCTGGCATTACTAATGCAGCATTCTCTTTCGCAATTGTCATATTGACGCTTGCAGGTTTAGGAACCTCAGTTTTCATCCTAGGGCATAAAGCACTATGATGATGATCTTTTTTGCATTTAAAACAAAGATTTAATTTAGTCTTACAGTCCGCGGCAGCATGTTCGGCGTTCATACAGATTATACAACATCCTAGTTCCTGAAGCTTTCCTACTCTAGAAGCATAAGCAAGACACTGTTGACAAGATGCACTGGAATGTTGCTCACCACAAAATACACAAACTTTCCTGTCTTTTACCATGGAAGGTTTTACTTCCTTAATATCCTCAGCATGTCTATTCCTTGGCTTTAATACTTTATCCTCAGCCTTTAAGGAGCTAAGGAAAGTACCTATCTCTTCTTTAGGAACATACTTAATCTTCTCTGACTTAGCTTTCCCAACCAGTTGGTTAATGGGTTTTTTCTTTATTTCAGTCTTCTGTTTTACCTCCATAGGTTTTACTGTTCTTTGCAAATGTTTACAGAGTTGCATCAAGCCTTCCTCAGTCTCTTCGCAGGAGAAATTATCCTTTTGATACCTACAATACAATGCATCCTTGGTTTTCGGTGGGAGCTTTGACATAATTCTTGAAAGCACCCAATCTGATGTCTTAATATCTTCGTAAGTACCCAAGGCCTTTAAATTACAACTTAGTGCAATCCTAAAGTTTTGGAAGGAATCAAAATCGTGTCTAGACGTGGGTAATACTATTAGAGCCTTCAGTAACTGAGTAATAACCTGCTCCCTGTCTTCCTACTTTTGTCTGAGGATGGTCAAGGTCACCTCATAATTATATTCTTCTACTGGTAATTCTTTTATCAATTGATATGGTGTTCCTTTGACCTGTCCTAACAGATGCGTAAGTTTGGTGACTTTAGGGAGATCTGTTCTATCGTGTACCAAATATTTGAACTGGTCCCAGAAGGATTTCCAGTTCTGCTTCCCATCAAACTCCGGAAGCGTTGTTTGTGGTAACACAGCTCTACTCTGCTGTGCCACAGTTTGTGTTTCCGTGGCACTCTCAGCTAATTTTGACTCTAGTGTCTTTACTACAGTTAAGTATTCTTCTAATTTACCTTAAAACTTAGTAGTTTCTGACTCTAAGAGTTCCTTATCATCAGCCTTTACTATAGCCGCTTCTAAAATTATGTAACTCTGTTCATACTTATTCCATCGATCTTTCAGGATATTTTAGAAGACTATTTATTTTCTCCTTGGACAGAGGTATTTCGTCCAACGACTGTTTACAATCATTTATGGCTCTAGTTACCCATCCTGCCTTACTACTAGAAGATTTTTGCAATTGAAATAAGACATGTTGACTGATTTCTAATTTAGTAATTTAATTATGAATTCTAACTACAAATTTACCCCAACTTAGTAATGATCTGATTATTTTAAATTTTGAAGAAGGGTAGGGATTAGGTCCTCTTTGTGCAAACTATCCCCCTGGGTGATTAAATCTCTAAGGTTGCATTTATCCCCCCCTCTCAATTTCGAAATATTCATTACAGTTCAGGTAATTATTCATTTAATTTTGACGTTGATTGATTGATTGATTGATTGTAGTAAAAACTGGTGGCGCAAGTGCTAAGGTCATATGCCGCCGGACAACAAGCTAAAACACATGGCAAATAAATTGTGCATAGTTAATAACTCTTTCTAGAAATAATACACTGAAAATAATAAAAGAATAGTTAAAAGAGAAAACAATTTCGTATAAAAGTGGAAGGAGGCCCGCCTTCTGAAGAAAAACAAAAACAGTAAAAACGCTATGGACTCCCCCAAGCATCGAGGAGAGACAGTTGGCACCATCTACCCCTGTATGCCTATGGAAGAATCTCCGACGCAGGTCCCCCAAACTTGGACACTCGACCAGCAAGTGACGGACAGTAAGGGGAACAAAGCAATCATCACAATACGGTTGAGTCTCGCCACTCATCAGGAACCCATGTGTAAGCCGAGAGTGCCCAATGCGAAGCCTAGCAAGAGCTACCTCCAATCGCCGAGGCATGGAAGGGAGAACCCTTGGTACAACCACTCTCTGGAAGACCTCTTTCAGCTTATTATGAGCAACACCATCCCAACGTCTCTGCCAACACACATGCATTCTGTCCCGCAAGTAAGGTGTTAGATCAGATGCAGGAAGTGGATATTCTGCTGGGGGCTGTTGAGTAGCTGCAGCCTTGGCCAATGCATCTGCAGTCTCATTGCCCACCACACAAACATGTGCGGGAACCCAGCAATAATCCACTCTCTTCCCCCGACGACGAATGAGGAACAGTCACTCCAAAATAGCTAAAACTAAGGGATGGGAAGAGTTAAAAGAGTCCAGGGCCAAAAGCGCCCCTTAAGAGTAGCTAAAAATAGTAAAATAATTGTCAGGATGCACAAACACCAACTTCAAGGCTAAAATGATGGCTGACAACTCCGCAGTAAAAACTGAGGCAACCAAAGGAAGACTACCTCCACAGCTAAAATTGGGAAATACCACTCCAAAACCAACATAGGGAAACACTTAAGACACTCCCCTGTGGGACACCTTCCTCCTGGCACAGTGGCGCAGAGAGGGTAGAACCCACACGGACCCGAAATACACGATCAGTCAAGAAGTCTCCAAGCAACACAGGCAGGCCACCACGTAAACCAAAGGCATGAAGTTGTTGGAGGATGCCATGGCGCCAGGCAATGTCATAAGCCTTTTCAAGGTCAAAAAACACAGCCACAAGATGTTGCTTGGAGGCAAAAGCTTCACAGATTGACGCCTCAAGCCTGATAAGGTTGTCTGAAGTGCACTGTAATTTACGGAAACCACTCTGCAACGGAGAGAGAAAGCAACCCTTCTCCAGAAACCACATAAGCCTGACATTGACCATCTTTTCGAACAGCTTGCACACACATGATGTTAAAGTGATAGGGCGATAGTTGGAGACTTCAGAATGGTCTTTACCAGGCTTGGGAAAGGGGAGGACAATACCCAACTTCCAACTCCTCAGAATAGAGCCCTCACTCCAAACCCTGTTAAAAAGGTCCAATAAAAACTGAAGTGAATCAGTCGGAAGATGACGCAGCATAGCGTATGGAATATCGTCAGGCCCAGGAGCAGTGTCATGACACTCTGAAAGGGCAGCACGTAGCTCACGGAGGCTGAAATCTAAATTATACAGCTCTCCACCACGAGAGCGAAAGTCAAGACCCAGCCTCTCCTGATTCCTACGAAAGGTGGCAAATGGCTGAGAAGGATCCTTTGTGGAGACAGCGTAAAACTGATCTGCAAAAGCAGAGGCTACTGCATCTGGTGCAGACACAATTTCTCCATGAAGGCGCAACACCGGAGGGGAGGGGGGACGAGAACCTACCAGATATCTTGCGCACCTTTTTCCACACCACAGACAGTGAAGTTGAAGATGTAATTGTAGAAACATACGACCTCCACGAGTTACGGCGAGCGTTCTTCATGACCCATCTATAGTGACACGTGCTTTGCGAAACTGTATTTTTAGAAAAACAACATTACGATTGGCAAAATACCGACGAGCAGCTGCTTTGTAAGTTCCCTTTGCTATGGAGCAGTCATCATTCCACCATGGCACAGGTCTCCAGGAAAAAACACCAGAAGTCCGTGGGATAGAATGAACCCCTGCTGAGAAAATGGTCTTAGTAAAATAACATTCGGCATCATCAATAGTTGAAAAATCAGTAACCCTGTTGGCAAATACACATAGTTCCTCAAAGAGAGACCAATCAGTCCTGTCCAGACACCAGTGTGGCAGACGGGCTACAGGAACAGAGCGAGTAGGCTGGACCACTACAGGTTAATGGTCACTACCGTGTAGATCATCCAAAACCTCCCAAGAAAAATCAAGGGCACAGTTAGAGGAGGAGATGGTAAGGTCAATGACAGAATACGTGCCAGTCTGAACGTGAAAATGGGTCGGCCTTCCATCATTTAGGACAACCAAATCTAAAACCCTCAACCAAAGAGGCAAGATCACCCCAGGGATTTGAAAGTGAGTCACCCCACAAAGGATGGCGGCCATTTAGGTCACCAAGGAGTAGGAAACGGGGTGGAAGTTGGTTGATAAGGGTTTCTAGATCAGCACGTATAACAGGAACTGAAGGTGGGAGGTACAGACAACAGATGGTATAGCACCTCCCAACGTGCATCTGTACGGCTAGGACTTGAAATGGGGACTGAATCTCAAAGGAAATAAAGGGGACATCAGAACGGCACAAAATTGCACATCCATCGCTGTGACCACCAGGAGGAGATGCATGGAAGGTCTTATACCCCCTAATGGAAGGGAACTGTCTGTCCTCCACCACTGTCTCCTGAAAACACACACATAGTGGGTTCAGAGCAGAGAGTAATAACTGCAATTCCTCCTAATTTGCCATGGCACCTCTACAGTTCCACTGAAGACAGATTGGTACCGATTGAGCCATAGTGATTAGTATTAAATATTATGAACTTAGAAAGCTATGTAGCAACCTCGTTGGGAAGGGAGTGAAAGCCCTTCTTCCTAGGCATGGAGCTCTGCCTCACCAACCGAGAAGGCAATGAAGATTTAGAGTTTCCGTGGGTGGAAGTACCCTTACCCCGAGACATGTCCTGCCCATCTCCAGAATGAGTCCGAAGCACAGAGATCTTCTTGGAAGACCCACATGCCCCGTCCGCACACCCATGTGAGGCTTCAGCTGGCACCTCGGGGCCAACAGAATCCCCCCCATCCAAATCATCCAAAGGTTGGCCGCTGGATGATGGATCAGAGGGAGCAATCGACTGAGCTCTATCAGTATCTAAAGACCCAGGCCCCACCACACCTGAGGAAGAGGCAGGGACGGGAATCCTAGAAGGGCCATCATGAACACCCACAGATTTAGACGCGACCACTGGCGGGTTGTCGAGCAAAGAGCCCCCTCAGAATCCTCATGTGGTACAGAAGTTTGAACTTTAGAAGGAGGGGAGTCACCCAAAAACTCCTCACTCCTCACTCGTTTGAGGTTGGCAGATGCAACCTCCATCTCTGCACCAGAACTTAAAGCATTAGAAACTATAGTGCCACACTGTAAAGAAGATTGAGAAACAGTAGCATAGCGGGCAGATGGTACAGGAGCAGCAGTCGGTACGGAAGTAGCAGCTGATATAGAAGTATGAGGGACGCTGGTTTTTTTGGATGTCAGGACAAGGATGCACAGGAAGGAAATCGGGAGTTTTGAATGTGTCAAAGCAAAGTGTAGCATCGACACGGGTGTTTGTCACAGGAGGAACCGGAGGAATTGGGATGGGGGAGGCACTCCCAGACACTGGAAGAACCACCGCAGAGGGGACACCCCCAGAGACAGGAGGCACCTCCCTGGAGGAAGCATAGCTGCTTCCAGGCTGCACTCCCTCAGTGGAATCCCCTGGGCGAGAAGGCCGGGAAGTAGAACCCCGAGAATTTGATGGGGCATTGTGTGATGGCTGGGGCACTTGTCGGGTAGCTTTATGGCGAGACAACGCAGCAGCAAAGGTAACCCCAGGGCGAATGAACCGCTCCCTTACCCTGGCCTTTGCCTCAGAAAAGGAAATTTTCTCCTTCGTTCGGACAGAAATGATCTCTTATTCATATTTGTATACTCGCAATCCCTTGAGGAGGCTGCATGTGCTCCTCCACAGTTCAAACATTTAGAGGGTTGAGAACAATCATCTATACCATGAGAAATTCCACCACAATTTCCACAGGCCTCAGGAAGGCCAGACGCTTCCCGCCTGCAAGAATGGCGGACGTGACCAAATCTTTGACAATAATAGCATCTTCTAGGTTGGGGAACATAAGGTTTAGCCTTTAGCTTCCACCATGCAGCAGTGATAACCTCCAGCAAGGTAAGACGGTCAAATGTCAAGATAAGAGTGGGCTTGGGGGTTAAAACCCCATCAACCTTCTTCATAATTCTCTGTACTCCTACAACACCCTGAGGAGCCAGCCCCTCTAGGAGGGAAGAATCGGAATATGATATCAAGTCACGAGAATACACAACCCCTCGGGACTGATTTAGGACCAAGTGACGCGAGGCAGATACAGGATAACCAGCGACCATAGTTAGGGACTGGATGCATGAACTCTCCTCTTCATTCCTAGCTTCTAGCAATAGAGAACCATCACCCTGTAAAGAGACCTTGGTGGTAAATCCACATGCTGAAACTAGACCACTGTGAATCTGAAAATAATTCAGGTTCCGGAAAGAAGTACCGTTATCCATTTTAATGACTACATATTTGGTGTAAGAGTTATTAACAAAAACACCAGGTAAGAGCTCCATAGAAAAGGCATCGCAATTCACCATTTTGGCAGACGACCTGGATGGGACAGGGTCGTCGGCCAGAGTGTGACCAGTTGATGCCGACTCGTGCGGCTGGTCACCGACCACACGAGTGGGTATAGAAAGGTTCTTTGTATCCATCAATACATTAGTGTAAAAAATTTGACACCAGGAGCCAAGGGAAACCGCCTACCATGGAGTGAGGGGACCGAACACAGTCTGATGGGAGCGGGGTACCTCGTCCCCAGAGGGTGTCCCCAAAAGGACACCCTGTGATGCGAAAGTTCGCTCCCACCAGTGCAAAGACCCCCTTCCCCAACACCCCCCAGCCCAGACACCCAACCAACCAACTCAGGACAGCACCGAGGCGATCCCTCTGGAGGGCAGCGATGACCCTTAAGGGTAACCTATGTTTCGGGCAGCGCATAGTCAGAACCCTCACCCACAACCCCACCCGCGTGGGAGACCCTGCCGGATGTCGTTACATCCACGGGCAGGCTTGTGGGATCACGGGCATGCAAGCCCCCCCCACCACGACAAGGTGGCTCACTCATTTAATTTTGAGGAGTGTAGGAATTAGGTATATAATTTCAACCTATCCCCCAGGGTTATTAAACCTCTAGGGTTCTATTTCATCCCCACGCTCAATTGCCAAAACACCCATATTCCCCGAGCTCAGAATTAATTACCTCAATACTCCATAGGCCCACCCATAGCTTGTACAGCATAGAACTCTCCTTTCTTATGTTCTTCATAATTTATAAATTTCTGCAGAACCGCTTCCCTACCATGACGGTTCCAATGTATGCCATCAGCTTTCAACATTGCTTGGTAGGGCTTGGCGTTAAAATGTATGAAATCCCTTCCCTTCCTGATCCGTGGCAACTTCCTGTTCACAGCTCTGCTAATTAATTTATATGTTCCATAACAAACTGGAGAGCCATATGGCACGTTCCTTGCCTACTTCATTGACCTCCACGTCCTCATGGATATCATTTCCTCCAAGGAATAGGACAGTACGGTCATGCTCCCAATCTAGTACTGCATTCAGCCTTTCATCTTCAGAGAAAGAACTTGCCTTTCCTCCAGGAGCTCGATAGACACGTATGTCCACGTCCTCCACTTCAGCCGAATGAAGTAGTAAACTATGCCCAACAAAAGCAACTTTAAAAACATTCAGCGCCTCTGCACACGTCGGTTCTCCTCACTCGGTCGGGGCACCAAAAATGTAAAAAATATTTAGTGGTTCTGGTAAACAAATCCGGGCCCTTTCTCTGGACACAAAAATGTGAAAAATATTTAATGTATACAAGTCGGTATCCCTGTCGGGCACCTCTCCGTAAGAAATTTCTGGTATTTCCTAATAAACAACTAGTAGGTCGTTCATCTTCCCTAAAGTTGTCAAATTCAAACAAGTCTGATAGGGATGGGTGAACCGTAAATTAACCTTAACTCACCTACATTAACTATTTCTCTTCTATCTCTTAGCTAATCCCCCTTTGAATTGGCCAATTCGTAAAGGTTACTTAGCTAGCGAAGAGGGAGTGCTCGACAACCGATGACGATGGGGATGTTTAGCTGAAGTTGCTTGAGTAATCGAGCGTCCTTTAGGTGCTTATGTAGAACCGTTCTAGTTTGCCTATGACTCGAAACAGAGTGCGGTGTGTGGCAAGCTCTACCTCCCTCACAGAATGGTAGGTTGCCAACTATTAATTAATTACAGTACTAAATACAGTTAGATTACATCTCGGTATGTACAGGATGAATCTAACAAATGAAATTGAGTTTAAATAAACTAAAGTTAAACCAAATATTCCCTTTAACTGTGTAAATATCTTAATTCCATATCTGGTTTACATGAAAATCTTTCCATCCTCGCCACGTCATCTAACGTGCAGACGCAGTTTAGGTCAGTGGAAAATTCCATATCATTACATGTATTTACAATATATAGTTGTCCACGAGGGTTAAACGCAATAGCATTTAATTTATCAATAGCAAGAATTATTAAAGAGAACGTACTTTCTGAGTTATAAAAACCGCTTGAACTGTTAACAATGGTCTCTAGTTTTCCTCTGCTTTTAACCAAGGGCAACTATACGAAATGTATATAGCGCAACCGCTCTGGGGGAAAATATTTCCCACAGTTTTGGGGCTGGCGGAAAATGATACGCTGTATCATGTAATATGACCCTTAGCCAAGAGTTCCCTCCATAGATCTCGAGAACCTTTTGCTGCAGCCCTTCTAGGTCGCGCCTCTTGAACCATTTGATCTTCACCACCCCCTGGATCTGGAGTGGCTGCTAACTCAAGGGGTACTAGTTTATCAATAGTTTTTATACTGGTATGTCCCCTACATCTTATTTTTACGAGTCTCGGCACCCCCTCAGAATCTGGGTGTGTGGAGATCACTTTAGCTAATGGCCACTTGGATCTTGGCTGTTCGGTCTTCACTAAGACCACATCTCCTATGTTAATAACTGATTTGTTGCTGGCAGCCAGAGGTCCATAAAACTTCTCGCACAGGCTCAAAAGATACTCCTCGCTCCAGTGTCTATTCCAAGTGTCCAATACCCTTTCCAGACATTCATATCCCTCCCACAGATGTTGTCCCAAATCATTATTTTCTGTGTTAGAATCATCAACTTCTTCCTGGATATCCACACAAGGCATAGGTTGGAGCTTCCTGCCCTATGACATATGAGCTGGTGTTAAGGCCTCTAGCGAGACGCTAGTGTCATCTTGATAAGTCAGGGGTCTATTATTAATCCTGGTTTCAATCTCGGTTATTATTGTTCTTAATTCTTCTCTCGTGATCGCTATGTAATATTTTCCTCAGGCAGTTCTTGACAATACCAATCATTCTTTCGGTAAATCCATTTTGCCATGGAGCTATTGGAGCTGTGAACTTCCAAATACAATTTCGGATTCCCAGCGCCGACTTAACCTTTGGGTCGTTCATTATGTTGAACAGTAAAGGTGCTGCTACAACGAAATTAGTTCCGTTGTCGCTTTTTTAACTTGCCAGGACAAGACCTTCTAGCGGCAAATCTGCGAAAGACATTGAGGAATGTCTTCGAGGTTAGGTCTTCCGCTAATTCAAGATGGACTGCCCTTGTGTAGGCACAAGTAAATAAACAAATGTAAACTTTATGGGGAGTTTCCTCACCCGTAACAGTTATAGCCCCTGTGTAGTCCACTCCTGTTATTTGGAATGGCTGACTTATGTTCACCCTATCCTTCGGTAGGGCTGGTGGTCCTGGGTAGTTATAAGGTCGCTGCTCATACCTCCTACAAATGATGCAGGTTTTCAGATATTTTTTAACATCCTGTCTACCTTTAGGAATCTAGTACCTTTCCCGAATTTGGGCTAAAGTCTGCGGTACACCTCCCTGGAGAGTGGAATCATGGGCTTCTTTTATAAAAAGTTGTACAAAGCATCCACTCTTAGGTAATAAAATGGGATGTTTGGTTTGGATGAGCAAGTCAGTCTTTACCAATCGGCCTCGACATCTTATCACCTTTTCCGTCTAGGAACAAGCCTAAATTCTTCATCAGCTTATTCCGTTTCCCATTGTCTTGGCCTAAAGTTTATATATTTCCCCTTAAGAATTCCTTTGTACTCTTTTCAGGCAGTATTCTAGGGGATCTAATTTCTGAAACCCCACCTTCTTATTCAAATTCAACAGCCAATTTAGTAATATTTAGAAGTTGTCTTATTGACGAGAATCGGCCGATGTCAATTACTTCTGGCTCAGGTACTACTGGATCCAAGTTCACTACACTAACCTCAGCAATACTGTACTGTTTCTGCTCAGGCCAATCCTTAGTGAGTAACCATTTAGGACCTTTAAACCACAAATGATCTTTGATCAGTCTCTTTACGGTCGAACCTCTCGAGAGCAGATCAGCTGGATTTTGTTTGGAGGATACATGCATGAAATTAAATTTGGAAGACAGCTCTTTAATAGTCTTCACTCTATTACGGACGAAAGGAATTTTACAGTCTTCCTTTCCTATCCAGTAAAGACCAATCTCACTGTCAGTCCATATGTAAATATCTTCAAACCGAGTATCAAGAGTAGTGGTTATATACCTGGCCAATTTAGTTCCTACATCAATGGACGCCAATTCCATTTGAGGTAGGGTTCTTCCTTTAATTGGCGCAACTCTGGCTTTGGACATAATAATCTTACTATCCTCTCCTGTTGCTCAATAAGCTACTACTCCATAGGCCCTTTGAGAAGCATCACAAAATATGTGTAAGTGCGACTTCTCATTACTGTTTATTTTCTTGGGAATACATATGCTTGATGTGGTTTCAGACTCCTTTCCAATCTGTTCCCATTGTTTCACATATGTCTCACCTAATTCAGTGTCCCAGTCTAACCTTTCTCGCCAAGCCTCCTGTACTAAACATTTGCCCCTAATAACTATAGGACTGACCAACTCTAATGGATCAAATAGCTTGGAAACCTGACTTAACAAGGACCTCTTGGTGAGGGTGACTTCAGAGAACTTAATTGGTTTCAGACTTATTACATTAGCTGTTGTATCCCAGTTAACACCCAACACATTTTGAATTTTGGGAATGTCAGAATCTGGATAGTCCTATTGTATTTTGTTCCTCAAAAGTGGTGAAATTGTATTCCAACTGTAACGGCAAATTTGCCTTCCTACATTCGGAATTGGCCACTTCATAAGCCTTCAAAGCTTCCGACTCTCTATCAGCAACACCTTACAAATTATTTATGTAAAAACCTGCCCTATTTCTGGGCATTTGGCATTTTCAAAATGATGCTTTAAATTGTTGCAAAGTAGGAAAGGACTAGCACAAGAGCCAAAGAGCACCGATCGGAAATAGTAAGTTTTCACTGGACTATCCTCACTTTGAGGATCATGAGGCCAGAAGAATTTTGTATGAAAGGGAACTAGACGAGTCAGGAACATTTCCATATACGTCAGCTGTCGTCCCTAATTAGAATAACTTAAGCAGGATAATATAATGTATTTACATAATTTGTTCAAAAAGTGAAGAACCTCGCCCAGCTGACCACCATCGACTACAAGTGCCCAATACCTTCCTATATTGCACACTTGCACTCATCAGCTGGTGACTGTCAGGCGAGAAACTTGGCTTAATGTAGGGGACATGTATATTAGAAATAGATCGGTGGGAGAAGGAACTATTTAAAATATGTCAACTGTCAACCCTAATTAATATTACAATATATACATATTTACCGTTGATAAAAACCATAACCACACAGTAAAAAAGTCACATCACTCCGATCAGTCCGGTCTCTCTCAAGAAAGCCATCAATTTATCAGTCATAACAATGTCCCCATCACCCAGGATGGTGGAAAGGGTGAAGGGGACGTCTACTGCGCCGCAGTAATTTATAAGTGAAGCACGTTCACGAATAAATCGCCAACAGCGCAGGATGATATGACTGATAGATAACACTGCATAACAGATGTCACAGTGCGGTGGGAAGCGTCTTTCCATATATGGTTTTATGTGGGTTAAAATGGTTGCATTGAGCCGTAACCGTGCCAACACTTTTTCTTCTAGGCGACTGGGACGGTTGGCAGTATCCCAGTCGCCCAGGTACGGCTTACAAGTTGGAATATTTAGTCTGGTCCACTGACCTTGCCACAGAAGATTTATTGATTTTTTTCCGAGAGATAGACTCGACCGTAGATCACGAGGAACGTCCCAAGTCTCCTCGAGCTCTACAGCCGACTTTGCAAGTAAGTCAGCCTGCTCATTGCCGTAGATACGACAATGACCAGGCACCCAGATCAGCGTGAATAACTTGTTGCATGACTGCAACTTATTAATGATGCGGCCCTGGATCTCGTGAGAGTCCGTAGTGCAAGATGCAATTGCCTGAAGGGCTAATTTTGAATCTGAAAATATAACAAATGAGTCATGCCTAGAATTGAGAGCATAGTCTATGGCTTTGTCAATAGCAAAAAGTTCTGAAGTAAACACAGATGTATGAGTCGGCAACCGATACCTGAGGGCACATTCAGTCGACCACGCACTTGCACCCACACATTCACTCGACTTGGAGCCGTCGGTGTACAATTGATGGGACCCCAAGTGACAAACAATGATGTTACGAAACAAGTGGTGGACCTCTGCCTCCGGCGCCTTGGCCTTTGGTGCTGGGAGCCATGTAACATCGACTGTAAAGCCGGGTGGCTCCCAAGGTGCTATATTTTTAAGCACCAACTTGTCACAGTCACTGGGGTCCACACCAAGCTCCTGAGTCAGTAAGTGGAGGCGAACGGCAAGTGGCCGACGCACCCCCCACAGAAGGTGGTGGTATTGACGCAAGGGGGTACAGGCCACATTGCCGATATTACTTTTCCTTAATGTCCTTACGCCGTAGGACAAGGCCAGGTGGTCACGGCGAATACGGAAGAGAGGCACATTCGCCTCCACTTCCATACGAGTCACACGGGTACACCGGACGGCTCCAAGACACATTCGCAGACATTTATTCTGTAAGACATCCAATCCTTTCAGCGTGGCATCGGATGCCGAGCCATACACCTGTGCGCCATAGTCTGTCTTCGATCGAATAAGGGACTTATACACCATTAATAAAGATTTTCTGTCGGCACCACAGGTAGTACCCACTAGGTACTTGAGGACATTTAACGGTTTATCACAACGAGCAAGCAAAGTATTAACGTGAAGTTTAAAATTCATTCTACGATCAAAAAGTGTTCCTAAAAATTTTACAGAATTTTGAAAAGGTACCGCCTGATTATCCAAAGTTAAGCACAAATTAGGTACGTTACGATTAGTGAAGACTATAGCGGCACACTTACGGACGGAAAACTTAAATCCTCACTGCAAAGCCCATTGGTGGACGGAGTCAAGGGCTGCTTGAATCCGCCCAGCCGAAAATTGTGCATTACGGGAAGAGTGCCATATTGCACAATCGTCAGCGTAGAGCGAGTATTTAAGATTCCTCGGGATGGGAACTGATGACAGAATACCATTGATCATAATACTAAATAAAGTAGGACTAAGCACACTTCCCTGTTGCACCCCGTTTTCCTGGATAAATGTATCCGATGTTACGTTACGGGGCAATTTGACAGAAAGTTCTGTCCCTTAAGAAATTTGAAATAAAAACAGGCAAATTTCCTCTTAAACCATAAGCATAGAGCTTCATTAGTATACCGTGTCGCCAGGACATGTCATAGGCTTTATGGATGTCCAAGAACACCCCTATCATGAATTCTTTATTGGCAAATGCCTCTGCAATACATTGCTCCAAATTCATTAAATGATCTAGTGAACTTCTGTATTTTCGGAAGCCACATTGTTGATCATTTAACAAATTCTTCGACTCTAAAACAAAAAGAAGCCTATTGTTAACCATACGTTCCATGACCTTACATAGACAAGAAGTCAACACAATAGGACGAAATGAAGTGGGATTCATAAGACGACCAGCCTTTTTGGGTATCGGTATGACGTGTGCAAAGTGCCATGAGTTTGGGAACGTTCGAGACGCCCAAATCTCATTGTACAATGCTAACATCTTAATCAGGTTGTCCTGATTAAGATGCTGGATCATACCGTACGTGATGGTGTCTGGTCCAGGGCTGGTGTCTTTACAGGATTTAAGAGCAAGGAGCAGTTCATCTAGCGTAAACTCTTGGTTGTATGGGGAGTCTACGTCTTCTGTGGCAAAGTCTAATATCTGTAGCTCAGCCGTGCGTTTATGATGTTGGAAACGCGGGTCATAATTGGCTGAGCTACTTACGTGAGAAAAACTCCTGGCGAGGATGTTAGCAACGTCCACGGGCTCGTCATAGATGTTATTATTTACTTGCAAGGTGGTGACTGGGAAATATGGGCCTTTATTATTTAATATTCTTATTGTGGACCAGACTTTACGTAATGGTGTTGTACGAGTCACCGTGGACACAAAGGACCGCCAGGAGTCACGTTTGGCCCTTCTTATTATTCTCCTTGCCTCAGCCCGTGCCTGTTTGTATGCAATAAAATTTTTCTCAGTGGGCTGACTATCAAAAATCCTGTATCTCCTATTGCGTTTTCTTAATGCTTGTCGGCAATCCGGCATCCACCAATGTGTTCTATGCTTCGCATGAACTGTAGAAGTCTTGGGAATAGCAGCCTCAGCTGCGTGTAATATGGAAGTAGTTATATTTTCGACCTTAACATCTATGGTCTCCCCAGATAAATCTAAATTGGCGATCCTTGAGAAGGATCCCCAATCTGCTTTCTTATAGTTAAATTTTGGAGGTGGAGGGTCCGAAATGATGTCGCGTTTATAAGAAAGACAGATGGGTAAATGATCACTTCCCAAGGAGTCGTGGTAAGGGTCCCATGAGAGATCTTGATGTATACCAAGGGAGGCCAAAGATAAGTCAATGGACGAAAAGTTACCAGTACGATCATCTACACGAGTCTCTCTACCATCGTTCAGAAGACAGAGGTTAGACTGTAGTATTAGGTCGGCTACTTGCTCCCCACGACCATCAATCCTCAAGCTACCCCATTGATAGTAATAGGCGTAACTCAGGAAGTCCCAGCCCGGCTTATATTAACTCGGGAAAGCAAGAAGGGTAACTCAGAGAAGCAAGGAACGCAAGTCAATGAAGCTGGAGGGCAGAACAGAAACTCAAGGTTGAAACCGTGAGCAGACACAGGAAGGTGGTTCGAAACACCTCTTAAAAATATCGACACAGCTGGGCTAGCCTGTTTTCTACGATCTGATATTTATAAACTCTGTTATGATCTGATATTTATAAACTCTGTTATGATCTGATATTTATAAACTCTGTTCACAGAACACTAAGCATGGTACTAATAAATGAATTAAAGATTCTGAATATTATATATGAATATAAGCAATGTATATCTGCCACACGTAACACGCCCACACCTAAGAAAGAATTTTCCTGAGGGAAAATTCGTTCTCAAGAGCGCGACAGGCGATCAGCAATCACGTTATCAACCCCCTTGATATGCTCTATGTTCAGGTTATACTCCTGCAGAAAGAGGCTCCAGCGGGTTAGCCTTTGATTTTGACGTGGTTCAGAAACTTTAAGGGATGATCGGTGTAAACAGTGACTGCCGGCCCAAAAGCAGGAATATAAACAGAAAAATTCTGCAGGGCAAGGATCAGGGCAAGTAGTTCCTTTTCAACAACTGAATAATTGCATTGAGCCTTAGAGAACTTTTTACTGAAATAGCAGACAGGATGTTCTATGCCCAGATCATCGTCCTGTATAAGTACAGCTCCTGCTCCTACATTGCTGGCATCAACGGCCAGTTTGAAAGGCCTTGAAAAATTAGGAGAAAGCATCACAGGGTGACAACACAAAATTCCCTTTACAGAATTAAAAGCACTTTTACAAAGCTCAGTCCAACAGAATTTCTTCTCCTTCTTTAACAAATCTGTCAGTGGGGCCACAACACTTGAAAAGTTCTTCATAAACCGTCGGTAATATCCAACAGTGCCCAAGAACCTTTGAAGCTCACGCCTGGTTTTCGGTGCTGCAAAGTTCTTTATTGCCTCCACCTTTGAAGAAGGGGGAGAAACACGACCGTGACCAACCACGTAGCCAAGGTACTGAACTTGAGCCTGAACAAATTCACATTTCTTTAAGTTAGCTACAAGCCGAGCTTCTGAGAGCCTTGAAAGTAACATTTTTAATTGTTCTAGGTGATCTTCCCATGTATCACTGAACACTCCTACATCATCCAAGTACACCGCACAGTTAGGAAGCCCACTAACAACTCTGTTCATAAATCTCTGAAAGGTAGCGGGAGCATTTATCATCCCATAAGGCATCACATTACAACAATAAGTTTGACCATCTGCCACAAAACACGAAACTTCTTTTGCTCGCTCCGTCAAGGGAACTTGCCAGAAACCCTTCTTAAGATCCAGCTTAGTAATGTAGTGGGATGAACCAATGCAGTCAACACAATCTTCCAGTTGAGGCAGGGGATAGGTATCGGTCCTAGTCAGGGCATTGACTCTGCGGTAGTCGATGCAAAATCTCGCTGTCCCGTCAGGCTTGGGCTGCAGCGTCACAGGGGAGCTCCACGGGCTCACACACGGGGAGACAAGACCATTGTCCTGCATGTACTTCAGCTCCTGGCGGAGGACTCCTAAGCGCTTGGGGCAGACACGATAAGGTGGCAGCTTAATGGGGAGTGTGTCACCCACGTCAACAGCATGCTCAACCCAGGTCGTCCGTCCAGGGGAGCTACCAAACACATCCTTAAATGAAGAAAGAAGTGTTAATAGTTGTTGTGACTGATCGTGTGGCGAATGTGAAGCCTTTTCAGCAAGGGAAAAGCCTGCCTCAGCATTGCATTGCCAGGCACTTGCAGTATCGAAGTCAAAGTCCTCCTCATTTTGTTCCTGGGTTACCAAACCGCCGGGAACCTTCTCAATCTGTTCAAGTGAGACTAGATGCACAGGTACAGGGGCATCTGAAGTACGGTAATAAGGTTTCAGCATGTTAACATGGCAAAGTTGACGTCTGTCTGGTGTCTGCACTGAGTAATCAGTACTACCCACTTTACGCACCACTGGATAAGGGCCACAAAACTTAGCAGCAAGAGGCTGTCCTTGAAGAGGCAATAGCACTAACACTTCATCACCAACCTTAAATTCTCGCAAACGAGCTTTCTTATCATACCACCTCTTCATACTGGTTTGGGCCTGTTTCAAGTTCTCTCTAGGCACTTGTAAACATTTAGAGATCCTGTTCTTGAAGTCACTAACAAACTCAAGTACATTATGGCTCATGGTGGAATCACTAGACCAAGCCTCTTTAATGATGGGCAATGGGCCTCGTACCTTGTGGGCAAATACTAGCTCATTTGGGGAGAAACCCAAACTCTCTTAAGGAACCTCGCGGGTGGCAAACAGGAGGAATGGCACTCCTCTATCCCAGTCCTTTGAGTGTTCCATGCAATACTTCCGAAGCATCGTCTTAAGGGTCTGGTGGTATCTCTCTAGGGCACCCTGGCTCTCGGGCTGGTATTCACATGCACAATACCAAGTTGGGCCATGGACTGCTGGAAGGCATTTGAAAGAAAATTAGACCCTCTATCAGACTGAATCTCCCTTGGCAACCCAAACTTAGTGAAGAAATCAAGCAATGCCCGAACAACTGTTCTAGCCTTCGGGGAACGAACAGGGATAGCCTCAGGGTATCTAGTGGAAGAGTCAATTATAGTTAGTAGGTACTTATTACCAGAGGATGTAGGAGGCAGGGGTCCCACCAGATCAACTATAATACGAGTAAATGGAGGGTCAAAGGCAGGAATGGGAATGAGAGGCGACTTAGGTATGGGTTGATTAGGATTCCCCACCATCTGGCAAGTATGGCAACACCGTACAAACTGGGCCACATCTGCTGCCATATGCGGCCAATAGACCTCTGCACGCAGCCGCTCTAGTGTCTTCCTAACACCCATGTGGCCTGAAAACGGAGTACAGTGAGCCAACTCCAATAGCTCCTTCCTACAAGCACTGGACACAACAATCTGATGACAATCCCACATTCCATCATCAACATCAACATATGGCGGACGCCATCGCCTCCACAATACTCCATCCTTCACATAAAAGCAACCGCCTTTTTAACGTCGCAATCCTCCACTGCAACTAACCTCGGCTTCTGGATCTCTGGTTCACCTGCCTGCATATCCTTCAATCTCTTAATACTCACCTTCTCGACAGGAACGGGAGAAGTATCATCTGGTAAATTCATGAACATATCTTCCAAGGAATAGCAATCATCAGAGCCTTTCTCATTGGTGTCTTTGGTCGCCGTCTCTGGGCTAGTTTCCACTATGGCCGAAGGATCACTAGACTCCCCTTCGCTAAGTGACATGTTGTCTCTGCTCTGCTCTGCTCTGTCCGTGCCATAGATCTGGTCACAGCGCATGCTGGAAATACATCTACATCTTTATTAGCCTGTGGGGGATCATCAGGCACAGGTGTCTCAGACAGTACAAGAGCAATACACTTGTTCTCACCTGCCAAGTCATTTCCCAGTAGCAGGTCAACACCTTCAAGAGGAAGAGAGTTAACTATTCCAAGGTGCACTTGTCCCTCAAACAGGTTACATTTCAAGTCACCAGTGACCACAGGGATTACCTTCGCGCCAGTAACCCTTGAATCATCACAAACTCTTTAGTTGGAACTTCAGTTTCAGGGATTACCCACAACGAAAGTGAAGCTCCAGTGTCACGCAGAATCTTCACAGGAAATTCTGCTCCATCCAACAATACCACGCCAGAAAACAAATATGGAGCAAAAGAAGAAGCAGGGGCAGAACTGCTAACTGCCGCCTGGACAATGTCTCCAGAAAGTGAAGGGCATCAGGAACGGGTGAGGGCATACCACCTCCCGCCTGCAATTCGACAGCGGGCTCCATATCCCCAATCACTGAAACAACAGGTTGAGAGGGGGAAGAAACAGAAGACTCTCCAGCCACCTTTTGGCCTGAAGGGCAAACTGGAGTCACCACTGGTCCACCTCGAACAAGGTTGACGGGCTTAGACGGAAAATTCTTCTTGAAACACTTTTCAACACTGTGACCTGGACACTTGCATTAGGTACAAAAATGATAAGGGTGCCTGAAAGAACTAGAGGAGATATTAGAGGGCGCAGAAGAGGGATTAGGTTTGGAATTAACAGCTAGGTCTGGCTTACCCGAGTGTTGGTTACTCTGCTGTGGGGTATACTTCTTAGAAGAGAAATTCCTAGAGAATTCCTTAGGTTTATTCCCATATTTATGCAAGACATAATCATCAATAATGACAGCTGCTTCAGACACTGTATTAATTTGCTTGTCTGATAAATGAATCCTTAATTCACTGTCTAATTTATCCATGAAATTCTCAAGGATTACAATATCCCTTAACCTAGTACAGCTTGGGTTATCGCAATCTGCCACGTTTTCACTTCGAATCCACATTTGGAAAGTGTCAGTCACATGCCTAGCAAACTCTAAGTAAGACTCCTGGGGGCGTTTCTTAGCATTCCTAAACCGCTGACGGTATGCCTCAGGTCTTAATTCATAAGCACGTAAAACTGAGCTCTTCAAAACTTCATAATCTGAGCATTCTTGAAAACTTAAGCTGTCAAACACTCTGAGGGCCTTGCCTTTAAGCACAGTATGAACTAGGGTAGGCCATCGGTCTTTAGGCCACATTTCCAGCAGCAATTTTTTCAAAACGTGAGAAGAACTCCAATACAGGGGTCTCGTCAAAAGAAGGTACTAATTTAGTGGGATCAGTAGTACTGAAACCTGAGAAAGAATGGGAAGAATTTATCTGGCCTTCGGAGGATCTCATACGATATTCATGCTCAAGTTTCATTTGTTCTAACTTCATCTGTTCTATCTTTGCCTGCTGCTCTAACTTCGCTTGTTCTAGCTTTGCCTGCTGCTCTAACATCGCCTGTTCAAGCTTTGCTTGCTCTCTAGTTTGCTCTGCCTGTTCTCTAGCTCACTCTATCTTTGCCTGCTCTGTCTTTGCATATTCTCTGGCTTGCTCTGCCTGTTCTCTAGCATGCTCTATCTTTTCCTACTTTACCTCTAGCTGCATTTGCTCCATCTGAACCTCGTGTTCCCACTTAGAACCTGATATCCTGCAAAAATCTATTAGAGACAGGGGAACCCCGATCTTCTGATCTAGGATGAGGGGATTCAGGCTCTGACTCTACAACACCCTCAACCACAGGTGGGAAATTTACACGTGCATTGGCATCCGTTTCCATGAGTGCTTAAGCTCGGTACACCAACAAGTAAATATACAGCTCTCAGGGACTATGACAGCTTACACAATCTTTCTTAAAACCTACAAAACCTAGTATTGACAATCCTGGCAGGGTCACCACTTTGTTACGACATGGAGGGGCTAAAGGACTATCTGATAGCCTGTAAAGTGCGCAACGGAAATTTTAGAATACCAAGTGGCAGTTCAGTTAGCCACACCAAGTCGTAAGCTTAAATGGTGATAAAGTGTAAAACATATCAATGACCAAAAGGAGGAATGAAATAGGCAATTAAAAATACTTAAATTAGTTTACTTAACACTAACTTAAAGCTACAAGAACAAAAACAAACAGGTTCAAACAGGAATGCCAAACTAGCTCTTGCAGAAGTTATCCTAAAGTTCCGAATGTTAATAATAAAGATAAACCAGAACATAAACTAGCCCTTGGGTTGTAAAACCTCTGGGGACTTGCAATACAGACCTGGCATAAAAATAAAGACTTAACACTAATATAACATGTGACATTAGCTAGGGCAATAACAGTGATTCGAAATCAATAATTCTTATAAATAATAGCAATAAAAAAGAACCTAATAAATCTGTCATGTGCTGATAATAAACATTAACTTACGTGTGGCAGATAAATTACTATATCATAATAATATCCCCAGAACAGAGCAGTCCAACACACCGGTCAAGCTCAAGCCGTTAACTAACTCAGGATTTTTTTTTTTTTCGATTTAATGGCTATCGGCCATAACGTTGGCCATTAAGCCAAAATGTCATACACTGCACACTGTATAAGCCAAAGTGTCATACACTGTACATATATACATATACACACTTGTACATATATGGAAACACAATATCCAGACAGTCCACAACACAGAAGACAATTAGGAGCAGTAGGGCAGGAAGGCATGGGCAGCAAAAGTGATGGCTGGGACTAAACCGTGGAGGCAGCAGAGTCTGAGTCTGAGTTGGAACCTGCGGCAAGATGAGACTGCACGACCCCGAGGGTGTAGGAAAGTATACGACACTCCTCGGGGTTGGTAACAGTCTTGAGGGACCCCCGGCGCTGCTCGGTGAAGGAGAGCAACGGCTGCCGGTAGTCCCCTTTGGAAAACTCTTGCTCGCCAGACTCCACTGGTACCGTGTCCTCATAGTGAAGCAGCTGGTCCTCCAGTATCTCGAGGCCAAGAGGGGGGGAGGGAGAAAAAGTCTCCCCAAGAGAGTTGCCGGACCAAACTAGAGGACCTGGCACTCTTCGCTCCCTAGTCCGTTGATGATGGAGGAGGCACAGCATGAGTCACCTCTTCAGATACAGGTGCATCAGAAGCAGCCTCAGGTGGAGATGAGGATTCAGCATCCCCAACCTCCATGGGAACCTCAGGTACGGGCTGAGAGGCAGACTGGCGGGAGACAGCATGCCCCAACAGCTGAATCCTCGTCGGTGGAGTGGAAGGCTGCAGCTGCAGCACCCGTGGTACCAAGAAGGTGGGAGTCGAAGAGGGCTGACGGTGACGACGAAGAGGACGAGGACAAGGAGCTCCCCTCCCAGGCCTCCTCTGTGCCATGGGTGTGGAAGAAAAAGGCTCTGGGATGGATATGGCAGGGAGCCCATTGGCCTGGAAAATGACGGGCAGGCGCCGAGCAAAACCCGCCATATCTCGCCCCGAAAAGGCCTTAGCAACCTCCACACTCATGGTGATGATGGTAGAGGCAGAGGAGGCAGGGAAGGAGGCAGGAACATCAAATGGTGGCCGCCGCCGCCGCTGCTGACGACGACGGGGGGGAGCCCCGAACTGCCTGGAATGCAGGGCCGGTGACAAAGGCAGCTGTGGGACCCTTAGCATCCTCCCATATAACAAATTCTACCTCCTCGCCAGCAGCAACAGACGGCACAGGGTGGGCAGGGTTTGGGGCCACAATGGAGGAGCGCTGGAGGAACACATTCCCTCCTGCATCCCGGCGTGTGATGAAGCCGTAGCCCTTCTGGACGTGGAACCACTTGACCTGCCCCACAACCTTGGCCGTCATGGTCCTCCTAGTGGATTCCTTAGCTCTTCTCCCAGCACTAACTCCGTCAACTCAGGATTTTTTTTTTTTTTTTTTTTTGCCTATCGACCATTGAGGCCGGAGCTTCTGGTCATTAACGCAAATATATATATATATATATATATATATATATATATATATATATATATATATATATATATATATATATAGACACATATATACATATATATACGAACATATATATATACATACATACATACATACACACATCCATGCATATGAACATACACACTTTCATGCACACGTACATATATATATAATAATTTTTATTTTATTATTTTTTTTTGTATTTTTATTTTTATTATTTTTTGGTAATTTTTTATATTTCTAACCTTATATTACTTACAAAAAAAAATGCATAATATAAAGACCCTAAAACTAATCGCCTAACACAAATCGCTAACCTATACTACAGTAAGACCTAAGAGACAAATGACTAGACCTACACTAATGGTAAAAAAACCCTCGACCAAAAGAACACCATCGACTGCAGATATGTAATGCCTTTCTACATTACATAACTGCATTCATTACCTGGTGACTGTCAGTCGAGGCACAACCTAATACAGGGGACATCAATATATGAAAGGGAACCAGACGAGTCAGGAACATTTCCATATACGTCAGCTGTCGGCCCTAATTAGAATAACTTAAGCAAGATGGTATAATGTATTTACATAATTTGTACAAAAAGTGAAGAACCTCGCCCAGCAGACCACCATCGACTGCAAGTGCCCAATATCTTCCTTTATTGCACACTTGCACTCATCAGCTGGTGACCGTCAGGCGAGGAACTTGGCTTAATGTAGGGGACATCTATATTAGAAATAGATCAGTGGGAGGAGGAACTATTTAAAATATGTCAACTGTCAACCCTAATTAATATTACAATATATACATATTTACCGTTGATAAAAACCGTAACCACACAGTAAAAAAAGTCACATCACTCTGATCAGTCCGGTCTCTCTCGAGAAAGCCATCAATTTATCAGTCATAACAATGTCCCCATCACCCAGGATGGTGGACAGGGTGAAGGGGACGTCTGCTGCGCCGCAGTAATTTATAAGTGAAGCACGTTCACGAATAAATCGCCGACAGCGCATGATGATATGACTGATAGATAACACCGCATCACAGATGTCACAGTGCGGTGGGAAGCGTCTTTCCATATAAGGTTTCATATGTGTTAAAATGGTGGCATTGAGCCGTAACCGTACCAAAACTTTTTCTTCCAGGCGACTGGGGCGGTTGGCGGTGTCCCAGTAGCCCAGGTACGGCTTACAGGTCGGAATATTTAGTCTGGTCCACTGACCTTGCCACAGAAGATTTATTGATTTCTTTCCGAGAGACTCGACCGTAGATCACAAGGAACGTCCCAAGTCTTCTCGAGCTCTACAGCCGACTTTGCAAGTAAGTCAGCCTGCTCATTGCCGTAGATACGACAATGACAAGGCACCCAGATCAGCTTGAATGGCTTGTTGCAGGATTGCAACTTATTAACGATGCGGCCCTGGATCTCGTGAGAGTCCGTAGTACAAGATGCAATTGCCTGAAGGGCTGATTTTGAATCTGAAAATATGACAAATGAGTCATGCCTAGAATTGAGAGCATAGTCTATGGCTTTGTCAATAGCAAAAAGTTTGGAGGTAAACACAGATGTATGAGTTGGCAACCGATACCTAAGTGCACATTCAGTCGACCACACACTTGCACCCACACATTCACTCGACTTGGAGCCGTCTGTTTACAATTGATGGGACCCCAAGTGACGAACAATGATGTTACGAAACAAGTGGTGGACCTCCGCCTCTGGCGCCTTGGCCTTTGGTGCTGCGAGCCATGAGACATCCACTGTAAAGCCGGGTGGCTCCCAAGGCGCTATCTTTTTAAACATCAACTTGTCACAGTCACTGGGGTCGACACCAAGCTTCTGAGTCAGTAAGTGGAGGCGAATGGCAAGTGGCCGACGCACCCCCCACAGAAGGTGGTGGTATTGACGCAGGGGGATACAGGCCACATTGCCGATATTACTTTTCCTAAACGTCCTTACGCCGTAGGACAAAGCCAGGTGGTCACGGCGAATACGGAGGGGAGGCACATTCGCCTCCACTTCCATACGAGCCACACGGGTACGCCGGACGGCTCCAAGACACATTTGCAAACATTTATTCTGTAACACATCCTATCCTTTCAGCGTGGCATTGGATGCCGAGCCATACACCTGTGCGCCATAGTCTAGCTTCGATCGAATAAGGGACTTATACACCATTAATAAAGATTTTCTGTCGGCACCCCAGGTAGTACCCGCTAGGTACTTGAGGACATTTAACGGTTTATCACAACGAGCAAGCAAAGTATTAACGTGAAGTTTAAAATTCATTCTATGATCAAAATGTATTCCTAAAAATTTTACAGAATTTTGAAAAGGTACCACTTGATTATCCAAAGTTAAGCACAAATTAGGTACGTTACGATTAGTGAAGACTATAGCGGCACACTTACGTACGGAAAACTTGAATCCCCACTGCAAGGCCCATTGGTGGACGGAGTCAAGGGCTGCTTGAATCCGCCCAGCCGAAAATTGTGCATTACAGGAAGAGTGCCATATTGCACAATCGTCAGCGTAGAGAGAGTATTTAAGATTCCTCAGGATGGGAGCTGATGAAAGAATATCATTGATCATAATACTAAATAAAGTAGGACTAAGCACACTTCCCTGTGGCATCCCGTTTTCCTGGATAAATATATCCGATGTTACGTTACGGGGCAATTTGACAGAGAAAGTTCTGTCCCTTAAGAAATTTGAAATAAAAATAGGCAAATTTCCTCTTAAACCATAAGCATAGAGCTTCATTAGTATACCGTGTCGCCATGTCATATCATAGGCTTTATGGATGTCCAAGAACACCCCTATCATGAATTCTTTATTAGCAAATGCCTCTGCA
This sequence comes from Coenobita brevimanus, assembly GCF_032717465.1. Classification (NCBI taxonomy): domain Eukaryota; kingdom Metazoa; phylum Arthropoda; class Malacostraca; order Decapoda; family Coenobitidae; genus Coenobita; species Coenobita brevimanus. The sequence continues at coordinate 22,356,202 of NC_137005.1, forward strand.
ATACAATGCTCCAAATTCATTAAATGATCTAGTGAACTTCTGTATTTATGGAAGCCACATTGTTGATCATTTAACAAATTCTTCGACTCTAAAACAAAAAGAAGCCTATTGTTAACAATACGTTCCATGACCTTACATAGACAGGAAGTCAACACAATAGGACGAAATGAAGTGGGATTCATAAGACGACCAGCCTCTTTGGGTATCGGTATGACGTGTGCAAAGTGCCATGAGTTTGGGAAAGTTCGAGACGCCCAAATCTCATTGTACAATGCTAACATCTTAATCAGGTTGTCCTGATTAAGATGCTGGATCATACCGTACGTGATGGTGTCTGGTCCAGGGCTGGTGTCTTTACAGGATTTAAGGGCAAGGAGCAGTTCATCTAGCATAAACTCTTGGTTGTACGGGGAGTCTTTGTCTTCCGTGGCAAAGTCTAATATCTGTAGCTCAGCCGTGCGTTTATGATGTTGAAAACGCGGGTCATAATTGGCTGAACTACTTACATGAAAAAAACTCGTGGCGAGGATGTTAGCAACACCCACGGGCTCATCATAGGTGGTGTTATTCACCTGCAAGGTGGTCACAGGGAAGTATGGGCGTTTTTTATTTAATAATCTTATAGTGGACCAGACTTTATGTAATGGTGTGGTACGAGTCATCGTGGACACAAAGAACTGACAGGAGTCACGTTTAGCCATTCTTATTATTCTCCTTGCCTCAGCCCGTGCCTGTTTGTATGCAATGAAGTTTTCCTCAGTGGGCTGACTATCAAAAATCCTGTATCTCCTATTGCGTTTTCTTAATGCTTGTCGGCAATCCGGCGTCCACCAATGTGCTCTATGCTTCGCATGAACTGTAGAAGTCTTGGGAATAGCAGCCTCAGCTGCGTGTAATATGGAAGTAGTTATATTTTCGACCTTAACATCTATGGTCTCCCCAGATATATCTAAATTGGCGATCCTTGAGAAGGATCCCCAATCTGCTTTCTTATAGTTAAATTTTGGAGGTGGAGGGTCCGAAATGATGTCGCGTGTATAAGAAAGACAGAAGGGTAAATGATCACTTCCCAAGGAGTCGTCGTAAGGGTCCCACGAGAGATCTTGATGTATACCAGGGGAGGCCAAAGATAAGTCAATGGCCGAAAAGTTACCAGTACGATCATCTACACGAGTCGCTCTACCATCGTTCAGAAGACAGAGGTTGGACTGTAGTATTAGGTCGGCTACTTGCTCCCCACGACCATCGATCCTCAAGCTACCCCATTGATAGTGATGGGCGTTAATGTCGCCCAGCACTAACTTATTCCCAGGTAGATTTTTAACTAGTGAATTTAAAGCATCACTATCAATGGGGCCATGTGGAGGACAGTACAGGGAGCAAATAGACAGATACCTGTTATTAAATTTTACTCTGCACGCGACCGCTTCCAGAGTAGAATTTAGAATCACTTCTTTTTCTGGGTGTGATTTGTGTGTGTATATGGCAACTCCGTGACCTTCATATCTTCTATACGAGTGGTAGTGTTTTAACTGTGGAGGATCAGGGTGATCCTCCAGGCGCGCCTCCTGTAAACAAATAACGTCTGGCCTGTGTATTGACAGCAAGATTGCTATATTGTGTAACTTATTCCCGACACCTTTACAATTCCACTGTAATAGAGTGAATGCGGCGGTTTAAGATTTACGGGGGTGGCCAGTATGCTTAGTTTTTTTTATGCTCCCCGCGTTCAGGCGAGTGGCTACCTGGGGACCTTTCCCGGTTCTTGTTCATGGAGACTTCCATATTGTCATCAATGGTAAGGCTCCCAGACTCCACCGAGGAAGAGCTATTCTTTCTCTCCCTCGCTGGACCAGGAGCGGGAAGGACATGAGGACGTGACTGCTTAGTGAGGGTGGTCAAATTGATTTTGTCAGACTTGTCTAGCTTTGATTTTGGCCGCACTGACTGCGAAGGAGCAGCAGCAGCCTGGGAGTAGGAAGTAGCAACAGGGATATCCGTCAGAGAGTTGGAGCGTACAGGAGGCTTAGACTGAGAGGTAGGGCGTGGAGCATGAGGAGCGAATGTTAGGTCAGTCTGTGTCTCAACGGTGCACATCACGGGACGGGACACTACCGCCGATGTATAGGAGATATTAGGCTTGGGAGTTGCATGCAACTCCTTCACCTTCTTCCTTGCATCATGGAAGGAAATGCCCTGTGTTGCTTTTACTGTGCAGACCTCCTTCTCCTGCTTCCACTTGGGACAAGCCCTCAAGGAAGTGGAGTGAGCATCCTTGCAGTGAAAGCAGCACTCAGTCTCTGATGTACAGTTGTCAGCAGAGTGACCCACAGCTGCGCACTTGCCACACACGATGTTGGAAGCCCGACAAGCCTTTTCATGGTGTCCATAGAGCTGACATTTTGAACAACGAAGGGAGTTCGGGATGTACGGTCTAACATTAACAATTTCGTATCCAACCTTCACATTGGCTGGAAGAGATACTTTGCCGAAAGTGAGAACAACTGTTGCGGTCTTCGTCCTTATGCCTTCCGAGAATCTGGTAATGAACCTCGCCTCTATGACATCTTGCTGAGAAAGTTCCTGTACAATTTCTTCTTCCTCCATAAGCACAAGATCCCTGCAGGTGATAACACCCTTGCAGGAATTCATGGAGTGGGGGATCGTTGTTTGGACATCATGACAATGGAACTTCCTCAGTTTCAGCAAATCCTTGACCTGGGCAGAATTCATGGTTTTTACGAGAAGGTCTCTACTCGCAAGTTTTTTCACTTGTTCCACCTCACCTGCACACCCATCAATCACCTTCTTGATGATGAAGGGATTGAGGCTGGACAGGGGAGTGGAACCAACCGCATGAATCAATACAAACTCGGCGTTATGTACATTAATGTCAAGGCGGGTACGTGTCTGGGGCCGTTCAGTCTGGGGGCAGTCCGTCCGTGCAGCAGTCGGGGGTCGGTCAGGACTACCTCCCCTCCTGAAGGGGGGGGGAGGCAGTAGTGGCGTCCGCCATAGTTACCACTTCCCTCGTAAGGGGGAAGTGGGAAGAAAGGAAAACAACCAAGGGAGAAATTGCCCGGGGAAAACACACCTAGTCTGAGATTACCCTCAAACCACTCTCGGGAGGACGCGCCTGTGTGTCACTCACACCCCAGAGCGATCAGTGAGGGGTACACTCCAGAGGTGAGTAAGCAAAGGCAATCTCAGTAATTAGATATAGACACCTATTATATCTACTAAGGCCAGGGAGGAAAATGAGGTCTAGCTAACCTAACTTTATTGAAAAATGCCCTAGTGGCGAGCAAAAGGAAAAAGCTAACGCCGGTGAGGCAACCCTGCAGCTAGACGAGAGCTCAGAAACACGTCTTCCTTCTCCACGACCATTCATCAAAGTCCCAACCAGCTCAGGATTTTTTTTTTTTTTTTTTTGGCCTATCAACCATTGGGGCCGAAGCCCCTGGTTATTAAGGCCGGATATAGATATATGTATATACATTTAAACATATATACATATATATACAAACATATATATATACATACATACACACACACACATACACACACTTCCATGCATACATACAGACACACTTTCATGGAAACGTACATATATATATATATATATATATATATATATATATATATATATATATATATATATATATATATATATATATATATATATATAATATATATATATATATATATATATATAATAATTTTTATTTTATTTATTTTTTGTATTTTTATTTTTTAAATTTTTTCTTGGTTTTATATTTTTTATACCTTATATTATAAAGACAAACTAATCTAAAGACCCTAAAACTAATCACCTAACAGACAAATCGCTAACCTATACTAAATCCTACAGACACAAATAGCTAGACCTACACTAATGGTAAAAATACCTCGACTAACAGAACACCATCGACTGCAGATATGTAATGCCTTGCTACATGACATACCTGCACTCATCACCTGGTGACTGTCAGTAGAGGCACAACCTAATATAGGGGACATCAATATATGAAAGGGAACCAGACGAGTCAGGAACATTTCCATATACGTCAGCTGTCGTCCCTAATTAGAATAACTTAAGCAAGATAGTATAATGTATTTACATAATTTGTACAAAAAGTGAAGAACCTCGCCCAGCAGACCACCATCGACTGCAAGTGCCCAATACCTTCCTATATTGCACACTTGCACTCATCAGCTGGTGACTGTCACGCGAGGAACTTGGCTTAATGTAGGGGACATCTATATTAGAAATAGATCGGTGGGAGGAGGAACTATTTAAAACATGTCAACTGTCAACCCTAATTAATATTACAATATATACATATTTACCGTTGATAAAAACCATAACCACACAGTAATAAAGTCACATCACTCTGATCAGTCCGGTCTCTCTCAGGAAAGCATCAATTTATCAGTCATAACAATGTCCCCATCACCCAGGATGGTGGAAAGGGTGAAGGGGACGTCTGCTGCACCGCAGTAATTTATAAGTGAAGCACGTTCACGAATAATTCGCCGACAGCGCAGGATGATATGACTGATAGATAACACCGCATTACAGATGTCACAGTGCGGTGGGAAGCGTCTTTCCATATATGGTTTAATGTGAGTTAAAATGGTGGCATTGAGCCGTAGCCGTGCTAATACGTTTTCCTTAAGGCGACTAGGGTGGGTGGCGGTGTCGTAGTCGCCTAGGTGCGGCTTATAAGTTGGAATATTTAGTCTGGTCCACTGACCTTGCCACAGAAGATTTATTGATTTCTTTCCGAGAGATAGACTAGACTGTAGATTCACGAGGAACGTCCCAAGTCTCCTCGAGCTCTACAGCCGACTTTGCAAGTAATTCAGCCTGCTCATTGCCGTAGATACGACAATGACCAGGCACCCAGATCAGCGTGAATGACTTGTTGCATGAATGCAACTTATTAACGATGCGGCCCTGGATCTCGTGAGAGTCCGTAGTACAAGATGCAATAGCCTGAAGGGCTGATTTTGAATCTGAAAATATGACAAATGAGTCATGCCTAGAATTGAGAGCATAGTCTATGGCTTTGTCAATAGCAAAAAGTTCGGAGGTAAACACATATGTATGAGTCGGCAACCGATACCTAAGTGCACATTCAGTCAACCACACACTTGCACCCACACATTCACTCGACTTGGAGCCGTCGGTGTACAATTGATGGGAACCCAAGTGACGAACAATGATGTTACGAAACAAGTGGTGGACCTCCGCCTCCGGCACCTTGGTCTTTGGTGCTGGGAGCCATGAGACATCCACTGTAAAGCTGGGTGGCTCCCAAGGCGCTATATTTTTAAACACCAACTTGTTACAGTCACTGGGGTCCGCACCAAGCTCCTGAGTCAGTAAGTGGAGGTGAACGGCAAGTGGCCGACGCACCCCCCGCAGAAGGTGGTGGTATTGACGCAGGGGGGTACAGGCCACGTTGCCGACATTACTTTTCCTAAATGTCCTTACGCAGTAGGACAAGGCCAGTTGGTCACGGCGAATACGGAGGGGAGGCACATTCGCCTCCACTTCCATACGAGCCACACGGGTACACCGGACGGCTCCAAGACACATTTGCAAACATTTATTTTGTAGCACATCCAATCCTTTCAGCGTGGCATCGGATGCCGAGCCATACACCTGTGCACCATAGTCTAGCTTCGATCGAATAAGGGACTTATACACCATTAATAAAGATTTTCTGTCGGCACCACAGGTAGTACCCGCTAGGTACTTGAGGACATTTAACGGTTTATCACAACGAGCAAGCAAAGTATTAACGTGAAGTTTAAAATTCATTCTACGATCAAAATGTATTCCTAAAAATTTTACAGAATTTTGAAAAGGTACCACTTGATTATCCAAAGTTAAGCACAAATTAGGTACGTTACGATTAGTGAAGACTATAGCGGCACACTTACGGACGGAAAATTTAAATCCCCACTGCAAGGCCCATTGGTGGACGGAGTCAAGGGCTGCTTGAATCCGCCCAGCCGAAAATTGTGCATTATGGGAAGAGTGCCATATTGCACAATCGTCAGCGTAGAGCGAGTATTTAAGATTCCTCGGGATGGGAGCTGATGACAGAATATTATTGATCATAATACTAAATAAAGTAGGACTAAGCACACTTCCCTGTGGCACCCCGTTTTCCTGGATAAATATATCCGATGTTACGTTACGGGCCAATTTGACAGAGAAAGTTCTGTCCCTTAAGAAATTTGAAATAAAAACAGGCAAATTTCCTCTTAAACCATAAGCATAGAGCTTCATTAGTATACCGTGTTGCCATGTCATGTCATAGGCTTTATGGATGTCCAAGAACACCCCTATCATGAATTCTTTATTGGCAAATGCCTCTGAAATACATTGCTCCAAATTCATTAAATGATCTAGTGAACTTCTGTATTTTCGGAAGCCACATTGTTGATCATTTAACAAATTCTTCGACTCTAAAACAAAAAGAAGCCTATTGTTTACCATACTTTCCATGACCTTACATAGACAAGAAGTCAACACGATAGGACGAAATGAAGTGGGATTCATAAGACGACCAGCCTCTTTGGGTATCGGTATGACGCGCGCAAAGTGCCATGAGTTTGGGAACGTTCGAGACGCCCAAATCTCATTGTACAATGCTAACATCTTAATCAGGTTGTCCTGATTAAGATGCTGGATCATACCATAAGTGATGGTGTCTGGTCCAGGGCTGGTGTCTTTATAGGATTTAACGGCAAGGAGCAGTTCATCTAGCATAAACTCTTGGTTGTACAGGGAGTCTTTGTCTTCTGTGGCAAAGTCTAATATCTGTAGCTCAGCCATGCGTTTATGATGTTGAAAACGCGGATCATAATTGGCTGAGCTACTCACATGAGAAAAACTCCTGGCGAGGATGTTAGCAACGTCCACGGGCTCGTCATAGATGTTATTATTAACCTGAAGGGTGGTGATTGGAAAATAAGGGCCTTTATTATTTAATATTCTTATAGTGGACTAGACTTTACGTAATGGTGTTGTACGAGTCACCGTGGACAGAAAGGACCGCCAGGAGTCACGTTTGGCCCTTCTTATTATTCTCCTTGCCTCAGCCCGTGCCTGTTTGTATGCAATAAAGTTTTCCTCAGTGGGCTGACTAAAAATCCTGTATCTCCTATTGTGTTTTCTTAATTCTTGTCAGCAATCTGGCGTCCACCAATGTGCTCTATGCTTCGCATGAACTGTAGAAGTCTTGGGAATAGCAGCCTCAGCTGCGTGTAATATGGAAGTAGTTATATTTTCGACCTTAACATCTATGGTCTCCCCAGATATATCTAAATTGGTAATCCTTGAGATGGATCCCCAATCTGCTTTCTTATAGTTAAATTTTGGAGGTGGAGGGTCCGAAACGATGTCGCGTGTATAAGAAAGACAGATGGGTAAATGATCACTTCCCAAGGAGTCGTCGTAAGGTCCCATGAGAGATCTTGATGTATACCCGGGGAGGCCAAAAATAAGTCAATGGCCGAAAAGTTACCAGTACGATCATCTACACGAGTCGCTCTACCATCGTTCAGAAGACAGAGGTTGGACCGTAGTATTAGGTCAGCTACTTGCTCCCCACGACCATCAATCCTCAAGCTACCCCATTGATAGTGATGGGCGTTAAAATCGCCCAACACTAACTTATTTCCAGGCAGATGTTCAAATAGTGAATGTAAAGCATCACTATCAATGAGGCCATGTGGAGGACAGTACAGGGAGCAAATAGACAGATACGTGTTATTAAATTTTACTCTGCACGCGACCGTTTCCAGAGTAGGATTTAGAATCACTTCCGTTTGTGGGTGTGATTTGTGGGTGTGAATGGCTACTCCTTGACCTTCATATCTTCTATATGAGTGATAGTGTTTTAACTGCAGAGGATCAGGATGATCCTCCAGGCGCATCTCCTGTAAACAAACAACGTCTGGCCTGTGTATTGACAACAAGATTGCTATATCTTGTAACTTATTTCCAATACCTCTACAATTACACTGTAATAGAGTGAATGTGGGGGTTTAAGATTTTCGTTGGGGGCCAGTGTGGTTCGTCTTTTTTTGTTGCCCCCCAGTAGGCGAGCGACTACAGGGGGACCTATCCCAGTGCTTGTTGATGGAAACCTCCATATTTTCATCAATAACTAGGTTCCTAGCCTCCCCCGAGGAAGAGCTAACCTTTCTCTCCCTCGCTGGAGTAGGAACCGGAAGGACATGAGGACGTGACTGTTTCGTGAGGGTGGTCATGTTATTCTTAGTAGGCTTGTCAGGCTTCGTTTTAGGCCGTACTGATGGAGAGGCAGCAGCAGCCTGAGAGTAAGTTGAAACTTTAGGGATGTCAATGAGAGAGTTAGAACGGACAGGAGGTCGAGATGGAGATGTACTGTGAGTGGCAGGAGGGAGAAGGACAGGGTCAGTCTTCGTGTCGACAGAGCACATCACAGGACGGGATATTACCGCCGAAGCATAAGACCTATTCGGCGTGGGAGTTGCATGCAACTCCTTCACCTTTTTCCTAGCTTCGTAGTAGGAAATACCCTCAGTTGCCTTCACTGTGCAGACTTCCTTCTCCTCCTTCCACTTGGGACAATCCCTAGAGGAAGTGGAGCGAGTACCCTTGCAGTGAAAGCAACGTACTGTCTCTGATGTGCAACTTTCCGCATCATGACCCTGACTTGCACACTTGCCACACACTGGCTGGGAAGCCCGACAAGTCTTTGTACCATGCCCATACAGCTGGCATTTCAGGCAACGCAAAGGGTTAGGGATGTACGGCCGAACGTGAATAATTTCGTAACTAACTTTTATATCCCTAGGAAGAGAAGATTTGGCAAACGTCAAGATGATATTTGTTGTCTTCGTCCTTATGCCTTCCGAGTAGCGAGTTATGAATTTAGCCTCTACGACATCTTGCTGCGCCAATTCACTTACAATCTCGTCCTCGCTCATCACCATCAGATCTCTGCAAGTGACAATACCCTTGCAAGAATTCATGGAGACTGGGATTTTGGCTTCGACATCGTAACAATGGAATTTGCGCAGTTTCAACAAATCCTTTACCCGTGCCGAGTTTACAGTTTTGACCAGGAGATCTCCATTAGCAAGTTTTTTTACTTGTTCAACTTTTCCTGCACAGTGGTCAATCACCTTCTTGATAAGGAAGGGATTGAGACTGGACAGGGGAGTGGAACCTAGCACATGAATGATGACATAGGTCGCATTGGCTACAGGGATGTCAAGTGGGTCTCGAGTCTGGCATCCATCAGTCTGGGGGTGGTCAGTCCTGTCATGCCTACTATCGTCAGGACCACTTCCCCTCCCTGAAGGGGGGGGGGAGGCACTAGGGGCGTTCTCCATAGGTACCACTTCCCCCTCGCGGAGGAAGTGGGAAGAAAGACAAAAACGAGCAAGGGATAGAGCTCCTGGGGAAGACCCACCTAGTCTGAGATTATCCTCTCAAACCACTCTCGGGAAGACGCGCCTGTGTGTCACTCAAACCCCAGAGCGATCAGTGGGGGGTACACTCCAGAGGTGAGTAAGCAAAGGCAATCTCAGGAAACAGATATAGACACTTACTATATCTCTAAAGGGCTGAGAGGAAAATTAGTACTAGCTAACCTAACTTTTAATCACTTTATTTACAAAACTAATGCCGGTGAGGCAGCCCTTAAAGCTAGAGGAGAGCCAGAAAAAACACGTCCGAGTTCCCCACGACCATACATCCCAGCTCAGGATTTTATTTTATTTTTATTTTTTGCCTATCGACCATTGGGGCCGGAGCCCGTGGTCATTAAGGAAAAATATATATATGTATATATATTGACATATATATACATATATATACGAGCATATATATATATATATATATATATATATATATATATATATATATATATATATATATATACATTCATACATACATACACACATCCATGCATATGAACATACACACTTTCATGCACACGTACATATATATATATATATATAATAATTTTGATTTTATTTTTTTGTAGATTTATTTTTATTATTTTTATTTAGTTTTTTTATTTTTTATTTTTAACCTTATATTACTTATAATCAAATACACCTACTCTAAATACCCTAAAACTAACCACCTAACAGACAAATCGCTAAACTATACTAAATCCTAAGAGACAAATAACTAGACCTACACTAATAGTAAAAAGCCTCGACCAAGAGAACACCATCGACTGCAGATATGTAATGCCTTTCTACATGACATACCTGCACTCATCACCTGGTGACTGTCAGTAGAGGCACAGCCTAATATAGAGGACATCAATATATGAAAGGGAACCAGAAGAGTCAGGAACATTTTCATATACATCAGCTGTCGGCCCTAATTAGAATACCTTAGGCAAGATAGTATAATGTATTTACATAATTTGTACAGAAAGTGAAGAACCTCGCCCAGCAGACCACCAACGACTACAAGTGCCCAATACCTTCCTATACCGTTGATAAAAACCATAACCACACAGTAAAAAAGTCACATCACTCTGATCAGTCCGGTCTCTCTCAAGAAAGCCATCAATTTATCAGTCATAACAGTGTCCCCATCACCCAGGATGGTGGAAAGGGTGAAGGGGACGTCTGCAGCGCCGCAGTAATTTATAAGTGAAGCACGTTCACAAATAATTCGCCGACAGTGCAGGATGATATGACTGATAGATAACACCGCATCACAGATGTCACAGTGCGGTGGGAAGCGTCTTTCCATATAAGGTTTCATATGTGTTAAAATGGTGGCATTGAGACGTAACCGTGCCAACACTTTTTCTTCCAGGCGACTGGGGCAGTTGGCGGTGTCCCAGTAGCCCAGGTACGGCTTACAAGTTGGAATATTTAGTCTGGTCCACTGACCTTGCCACAGAAGATTTATTGATTTCTTTCCGAGAGAGTGACTCGACCGTAGATCACGAGGAAAGTTCCGAGTCTCCTCGAGTTCTACAGACGACTTTGCAAGTAAGTCAGCCTGCACATTGTTGTAGATACGACAATGACCAGGCACCCAGATCAGCGTGAATGGCTTGTTGCATGAATGCAACTTATTAACGATGCGGCCCTGGATCTCGTGAGAGTCCGTAGTACAAGATGCAATTGCCTGAAGGGCTGATTTTGAATCTGAAAATATGACAAATGAGTCATGCCTAGAATTGAGAGCATAGTCTATGGCTTTGTCAATAGCAAAAAGTTCTGAGGTAAACACAGATGTATGAGTCGGCAACCGATACCTAAGTGCACATTCAGTCGACCTGGAGCCGTCGGTGTACAATTGATGGAACCCCAAGTGACGAACAATGATGTTACGAAACAAGTGGTGGACCTCCGCCTCCGGCGCCTTGGCCTTTGGTGCTGGGAGCCATGAGACATCCACTGTAAAGCCGGGTGGCTCCCAAGGCGCTATCTTTTTAAACACCAACTTGTCACAGTCACTGGGGTCCAAATCAAGCTCCTGAGTCAGTAAGTGGAGGCGAACGGCAAGTGGCCGACGCACCCCCCGCAGAAGGTGGTGGTATTGACGCAGGGGGGTACAGGCCACATTGCCGATATTACTTTTCCTGAACGTCCTTACGCCGTAGGACAAGGCCAGGTGGTCACGGCGAATACGGAGGGGAGGCACATTCGCCTCCACTTCCATACGAGCCACACGGGTACACTGCACGGCTCCAAGACACATTCGCAAACATTTATTCTGTAACACATCCAATCCTTTCAGCGTGGCATCGGATGCCGAGCCATACACCTGTGCGCCATAGTCTAGCCTCGATCGAATAAGGGACTTATACACCATTAATAAAGATTTTCTGTCGGCACCCCAGGTAGTACCCGCTAGGTACTTGAGGACATTTAAAGGTTTATCACAACGAGCAAGCAAAGTATTAACGTGAAGCTTAAAATTCATTCTACGATCAAAATGTATTTCTAAAAATTTTACAGAATTTTCAAAAGGCACCGCCTGATTATCCAAAGTTAAGCAAAAATTAGGTACGTCACGATTAGTGAAGACTATAGCGGCACACTTACGTACGGAAAACTTGAATCCTCACTGCAAGGCCCATTGGTGGACGGAGTCAAGGGCTGCTTGAATCCGCCCAGCCGAAAATTGTGCATTACAGGAAGAGTGCCATATTGCTCAATTGTCAGCGTAGAGTGAGTATTTAAGATTGCTCGGGATGGGAGCTGATGACAGAATATTATTGATCATAATACTAAATAAAGTAGGACTAAGCACACTTCCCTGTGGCATCCCGTTTTCCTGGATAAATATATCCGATGTCATGTTACGGGGCAATTTGACAGAGAAAATTCTGTTCCTTAAGAAATTTCAAATAAAAATAGGCAAATTTACTCTTAAACCATAAGCATAGAGCTTCATTAGTATACCATGTCGCCAGGTCATGTCATAGGCTTTATGGATGTCCAAGAACACTCCTATCATGAATTCTTTATTGGCAAATGCCTCTGCAATACAATGCTCCAAATTCATTAAATGAGCTAGTGAACTTCTGTATTTACGGAAGCCACATTGTTGATCATTTAACAAATTCTTCGACTCTAAAACAAAAAGAAGCCTATTGTTAACCATACGTTCCATGACCTTACATAGACAAGAAGTCAACACAATAGGACGAAATGAAGTAGGATTCATAAGACGACCAGCCTCTTTGGGTATCGGTATGACGTGCGCAAAGTGCCATGAGTTTGGGAACGTTCGAGACTCCCAAATCTCATTGTACAATGCTAACATCTTAATCAGGTTGTCCTGATTAAGATGCTGGATCATACCGTATGTGATGGTGTCTGGTCCAGGGCTGGTGTCTTTACAGGATTTAAGGGCAAGGAGCAGTTCATCTAGCGTAAACTCTTGGTTGTACAGGGAGTCTACGTCTTCTGTGGCAAAGTCTAATATCTGTAGCTCAGCCATGCGTTTATGATGTTGAAAACGCGGGTCATAATTGGCTGAGCTACTTACATGAGAAAAACTCGTGGCGAGGATGTTGGCAACGTCCACGGGCTCGTCATAGGTGGTGTTATTCATCTGCAAGGTGGTCACAGGGAAGTATGGGCGTTTATTATTTAATAATCTTATAGTGGACCAGACTTTATGTAACGGTGTTGTACGAGTCACCGTGAACACAAAGGACCGCCAGGAGTCACGTTTAGCCCTTCTTATTATTCTCCTTGCCTCAGCCCGTGCCTGTCTGTATGCAATAAAATTTTCCTCAGTGGGCTGATTATCAAAAATCCTGTATCTCCTATTGCGTTTTCTTAATGCTTGTCGGCAATCCGGCGTCCACCAACGTGCTCTATGCTTCGCATGAACTGTAGAAGTCTTGGGAATAGCAGCCTCAGCTGCGTGTAATATGGAAGTAGTTATATTTTCGACCTTAACATCTATTATCTCCCCAGATAAATCTAAATTGGCGATCCTTGAGAAGGATCCCCAATCTGCTTTCTTATAGTTAAATTTTGGAGGTGGATTGTCCGAAATGATGTCGCGTGTATAAGAAAGGCAGATGGGTAAATGATCATTTCCAAGGAGTCGTCGTAAGGGTCCCATGAGAAATCTTGATGTATACCAGGGGAGGCCAAAGATAAGTCAATGGCCGAAAAGTTACCAGTACGATCATCTACACGAGTCGCTCTACCATCGTTCAGGAGACAGAGGTTGGACTTTAGTATTAGGTCGGCTACTTGCTCCCCACGACCATCAATCCTCAAGCTACCCCATTGATAGTGATGAGCTTTAAAATCGCCCAACACTAACTTATTCCCAGGGAGATGTTTAACTAGTGAATTTAAAGCATCACTATCAATGGCGCCATGTGGAGGACAGTACAGAGAGCAAATGGACAGATACATGTTAATTAAATTTTACTCTGTACATGACCGCTTCCAGAGTAGGATTTAGAATCACTTCCGTTTGTGGGTGTGATTTGTGTGTGTATATGGCTACTCCGTGACCTTCATATCTTCTATACTAGTGGTAGTGTTTTAACTGTGGAGGATCAGGGTGATCCTCCAGGCGCGTCTCCTGTAAACAAACAACGTCTGGCCTGTGTATTGACAGCAAGATTGCTATATTGTGTAACTTATTCCCAATACCTCTACAATTCCACTGTAGTACAGTGAATGCGGCGGTTTAAGATTTATGAGGGAGGCCAGTGTGTTTAGTTTTTTTATGCCCCCCGCGACCAGGCGAGTGGCTACCGGGGGACCTTTCCCGGTGCTTGGTGACGGAAACCTCCATATTATCGTCAATAACAAGGCTCCCAGATTCCACCGAGGAAGAGCTATTCTTCCTCTCCCTCGCTGGGCTAGGAGCAGGGAGGACATGAGGACGTAGCTTTGAAAGGGTAGTGAAGTTATGTTTTACAGTCTTGTCAGGCTTCGATTTAGGCTTGACTGACTGAGAAGCAGCAGCGGCCTGTGAGTATGATGAAGCTTTAGGGAGGTCAGTTAGAGAGTTGGATCGTACAGGAGGTTTAGAGGTGGAGGTGGAGGTAGAGTGAGTGACTTGATTAACAAGCACGAGATCAGTCTGTGTCTCCACAGTGCACATCACAGGGCGGGACATCACTGCCGAAGCATAGGACCTATTCGGTGTGGGAGTTGCATGCAACTCCTTCACCTTTTTCCTTGCTTCGTAGAAAGAGATGCCCTCAGTCGCCTTCACTGCACAGACCTCTTTCTCCTCCTTCCACTTGAGACAATCCCTAGAGGAAGTGAAGTGAGCACCGTTGCAGTGAAAGCAGCTGACACCCTCTGATGTGTAATGTTCAGCATCATGACCTTGCGTTGCGAACTTGCCACAGACTGATTGAGAAGCCCGACAAGACTTTTCATGGTGTCCATATAACTGACATCGTAAACAACGAAGTGGGTTAGGGATGTATGTCCTTACGTTAACAATTTCATACCCCACTTTGATATGGGTTGGGAGAGTCACTTTACCGAAAGTCAATATAACCGTTGCCGTTTTCGTCCTCCTGCCCTCGGAAAATCTATTGATGAAACGGGCTTCAATTACATCTTCATGAGCAAGTTCACGTATGATGTCGTCCTCTTCCATGACCATGAGGTCCCTGCAAGTGATGACTCCCTTGCAGGAATTCATGGAGTGAGGGATCGTCGGCACAACATCATAGCAATGGAATTTGTTCATCTTCATCAAATCCTTAACCTGGGACGAGTTTGCAGTCTTTACTATGAGATCTCCGCTAGCAAGTTTTTTGACCTGTTCTATCTCTCCTGCACATCCATCAATCACCTTCTTGATAATGAAGGGATTGAGGCTGGACAGGGGAGTAGAACCAACCGCGTGCAGCAAAACAAAACTGGCATTTCTAACGTCAATGTCTAGCAGAGGGCGTGTCTGGGGCCGTTCAGTCTGGGGGTAGTCCGTCCGTGAGACAGTCGGGGGTCGGTCAGTACTAGCTCCCCCCCTGAAGGGGGGGGAGGCAGCAGTGGCGTCCGCCATAGTGATCACTTCCCCCTAAAGGGGAAGTGGGAAGAAGGAGAAAAAACAAACAAGAGACCAAAAAAAACAGGACAACACACCTATGGCTTAGATTGCCCTCTCAAACCACTCCAGGGAGGCCCGACCGTGTTACTTCACACCCCAGAGCGATCAGTGAGGGGGACCGTCCGTGGGCGAGTAAGCAAAGATAATCTTAGTAAATAGATATAGACACTTACTATATCTCTAGCAAGAGTAGGGAGGAAAATTAGTACTAGCTAATCCTAATTTTACCGGTGTATTTACAAAACTAATGCCGCTGAGGCAGCCCTATGGCTAGAGGAGAGCACAGAAAACACGTCTTTACTCTCCACGACCATGCATCAAAGTCCAGCTCATTTTTTTTTTTTTCTTTTTTTTTTTTTTTTACTATCGACCATGGAGGCCGGAGCCCCTGGTCATTAAGGCAAAATTATATATATGTATATACATTGATATATATATATACATATATATACGAACATATATATATATATACATACATACATACACACATCCATGCATATGAACATACACACTTTCATGCATACGTACATATATATATAATAATTTTTATTTTAATAATTTCTTGTATTTTTATTTTTATTTTTTTAGTAATTTTTTATATTTTTAACTCTATATTACTTATAAACAAAAATGCCAAATATAAAGACCCTAAAACTAATCACCTAACAGACAAATCGCTAACCTATACTAAGTCCTAAGAGACAAATAACTAGACCTACACTAATGGTAAAAAAGCCTCGACCAAAAGAACACCATCGACTGCAGATGTGTAATGCCTTTCTACATTACGTACCTGCATTCATCACCGCCTGTCAGTGGAGGCACAACCTAATACAGGGGACATCAATATATGAAAGGGAACCAGACTAGTCAGGAACATTTCCATATACGTCAGCTGTTGGCCCTAATTAGAATAACTTAAGCAAGATGGTACAATGTATTTACATAATTTATACAAAAAATGAAGAACCTCGCCCAGCAGACCACCATCGACTGCAAGTGCCCAATACCTTCCTATATTGCACACTTGCACTCATCAGCTGGTGACTATCAGGTGAGGAACTTAGCTTAATGTAGGGGACATCTATATTAGAAATAGATCAGTGGGAGGAGGAACTATTTAAAATATGTCAACTGTCAACCCTAATTAATATTACAATATATACATATTTACCGTTGATAAAAACCATAAACACACAGTAAAAAAGTCACATCACTCCGATCAGTCCGGTCTCTCTCAAGAAAGCCATCAATTTATCAGTCATAACAATGTCCCCATCACCCAGGATGGTGGAAAGGGTGAAGGGGACGTCTGCAGCCCCGCAGTAATTTATAAGTGAAGCACGTTCACGAATAAATCGCCGACAGCGCAGGATGATATGACTGATAGATAACACCGCATCACAGTTGTCACAGTGCGGTGGGAAGCGTCATTCCATATAAGGTTTCATATGTGTTAAAATGGTGGCATTGAGACGTAACCGTGCCAACACTTTTTCTTCTAGGTGACTGGGACGGTTGGCAGTGTCCCAGTAGCCCAGGTACGGCTTACAAGTTGGAATATTTAGTTTGGTCCACTGACCTTGCCACAGAAGATTTATTGATTTCTTTCCGAGAAAGAGACTCGACCCTAGATCACGAGGAACGTCCCAAGTCTTCTCGAGTTCTACAGCCGACTTTGCAAGTGAGTCAGCCTGCTCATTGCCGTAGATACGACAATGACCAGGCACCCAGATCAGCGTGAGAGTCCGTAGTACAAGATGCAATTGCCTGAAGGGCTGATTTTGAATCTGAAAATATGACAAATGAGTCATGCCTAGAATTGAGAGCATAGTCTATGGCTTTGTCAATAGCAAAAAGTTCGGAGGTAAACACAGATGTATGAGTCGGCAACCAATACCTAAGTGCACATTCAGTCAACCACACACTTGCACCCACACATTCACTCGACTTGGAGCCTTCGGTGTACAATTGATGGGACCCCAAGTGACGAACAATGATGTTACGAAACAAGTGGTGGACCTTCGCCTCCTGCGCCTTGGCCTTTGGTGCTGGGAGCCATGAGACATCCACTGTAAAGCCGGGTGGCTCCCAAGGTGCTATCTTTTTAAACACCAACTTGTCACAGTCACTGGGGTCCACACCAAGCTCCTGAATCAGTAAGTGGAGGCGAACGGCAAGTGGCCGACGCACCCCCCGCAGAAGGTGGTGGTATTGACGCAGGGGGGTACAGGCCACATTGCCGATATAACTTTTCCTAAACGTTCTTACGCCGTAGGACAAGGCCAGGTGGTCACGGCGAATACGGAGGGGAGGCACATTTGCCTCCACTTCCATACGAGCCACACGGGTACACCGCACGGCTCCAAGACACATTCGCTAACATATATTCTGTAACACATCCAATGCTTTCAGCGTGGCATCGGATGCCGAGCCATACACCTGTGCGCCATAGTCTAGCTTCGATCGAATAAGGGACTTATACACCATTAATAAAGATTTTCTGTCGGCACCCCAGGTAGTACCCGCTAGGTACTTGAGGACATTTAACGGTTTATCACAACGAGCAAGCAAAGTATTAACGTGAAGCTTAAAATTCATTCTACGATCAAAATGTATTTCTAAAAATTTTACAGAATTTTCAAAAGGCACCACCTGATTATCCAAAGTTAAGCACAAATTAGGTATGTCACGATTAGTGAAGACTATAGCGGCACACTTACGTACGGAAAACTTAAATCCCCACTGCAAGGCCCACTGGTGGACGGAGTCAAGGGCTGCTTGAATCCGCCCAGCCGAAAATTGTGCATTACAGGAAGAGTGCCATATTGCACAATCGTCAGCGTAGAGCGAGTATTTAAGATTCCTCAGGATGGGAGCTGATGACAGAATATTATTGATCATAATACTAAATAATGTAGGACTAAGCACACTTCCCTGTGGCACCCCGTTTTCCTGGATAAATATATCCGATGTTACGTTACGGGGCAATTTGACAGAGAAAGTTCTGTCCCTTAAGAAATTTGAAATAAAAATAGGCAAATTTCCTCTTAAACCATAAGCATAGAGCTTCATTAGTATACCGTGTCGCCAGGTCATGTCATAGGCTTTATGGATGTCCAAGAACACCCCTATCATGAATTCTTTATTGGCAAATGCCTCTGCAATACAATGCTCCAAATTCATTAAATGATCTAGTGATCTTCTGTATTTACGGAAGCCACATTGTCGATCATTTAACAAAATCTTTGACACTAAAACAAAAAGAAGCCTATTGTTAACCATACGTTCCATGACCTTACATAGACAAGAAGTCAACACAATAGGACGAAATGAAGTAGGATTCATAAGACGACCAGCCTCTTTGGGTATCGGTATGACGTGCGCAAAGTGCCATGAGTTTGGGAACGTTCGAGACGCCCAAATCTCATTGTACAATGCTAACATCTTAATCAGGTTGTCCTGATTAAGATGCTGGATCATACCGTACGTGATGGTGTCTGGTCCAGGGCTGGTGTCTTTACAGGATTTAAGAGCAAGGAGCAGTTCCTCTAGCGTAAACTCTTGGTTGTACGGTGAGTCTACGTCTTCTGTGGCAAAGTCTAATATCTGTAGCTCAGCCATGCGTTTATGATGTTGAAAACGCGGGTCATAATTGGCTGAGCTACTTACATGAGAAAAACTCGTGGCGAGGATGTTAGCAACGTCCACGGGCTCGTCATAGGTGGTGTTATTCAAGTGCAGGGTGGTCACAGGGAAGTATGGGCCTTTATTATTTAATAATCTTATAGTGGACCAGACTTTATGTAATGGTGTTGTACGAATCACCGTGGACACAAAGGACCGCCAGGAGTCACGTTTAGCCCTTCTTATTATTCTCCTTGCCTCAGCCCGTGCCTGTTTGTATGCAATAAAATTTTCCTCAGTGGGCTGACTATCAAAAATCCTGTATCTCCTATTGCGTTTTCTTAATGCTTGTCGGCAATCCGGCGTCCATTAATGTGCTCTATGCTTCGCATGAACTGTAGAAGTCTTGGGAATAGCAGCCTCAGCTGCGTGTAATATGGAAGTAGTTATATTTTCGACCTTAACATCTATGGTCTCCCCAGATATATCTAAATTGGCCATCCTTGAGAAGGATCCCCAATCTGCTTTCTTATAGTTAAATTTTGGAGGTGGAGGGTCCGAAATGATGTCGCGTGTATAAGAAAGACAGATGGGTAAATGATCACTTCCCAAGGAGTCGTCGTAAGTGTCCCACGAGAGATCTTGATGTATGCCAGGGGAGGCCAAAGATAAGTCAATGGCCGAAAAGTTACCAGTACGATCATCTACACGAGTCGCTCTACCATCGTTCAGAAGACAGAGGTTGGACTGTAGTATTAGGTCAGCTACTTGCTCCCCACGACCATCAATCCTCAAGCTACCCCATTGATAGTGATGGGCGTAAAAATCGCCCAACACTAACTTATTTCCAGGCATATGTTCAAAGAGTGAATTTAAAGCATCACTATCAATGGAGGCCATGTGAAGGACAGTATAGAGAGCAAATAGACAGATACGTGTTATTAAATTTTACTCTGCACACGACCGCTTCCAGAGTAGAATTTAGAATCACTTCCGTTTGTGGGTGTGATTTGTGTGTGTAAATGGCTACTCCGTGACCTTCATATCTTCTATACGAGTGATAGTGTTTTAACAACGGAGGATCAGGATGATCCTCCAGGCGCGTCTCCTGTAAACAAACAACGTCTGGCCTGTGTATTGACAGCAAGATTGCTATATCTTGTAACTTATTCCCAGTACCTCTAGAATTCCACTGTAATAGAGTGAATGCGGGGGTTTAAGATTTTCGTTTGTAGGCCAGTGTGCTTCGTCTTTTTTTGTCGCCCGCCAGCATGCGAGCGACTACTGGGGGACCTATCCCGGTGCTTGTTGATGGAAACCTCCATATTTTCATCAATAACTAGGTTCCCAGCCTCCCCCAAGGAAGAGCTAACCTTTCTCTCCCTCGGTGGAGTAGGAACCGGAAGGACATGAGGACGTGACTGTTTCGTGAGGGTGGTCATGTTATTCTTAGTAGGCTTGTCAGGCTTCGTTTTAGGCCGTAATGATGGAGAGGCAGCAGCAGCCTGAGAGTAAGTTGATGCCTTAGGGATGTCAGTGAGAGAGTTAGAACGGACAGGAGGTCGAGATGGAGATGTACTGTGAGTGGCAGGAGGGAGAAGGACAGGGTCAGTCTGCGTGTCGACAGAGCACATCACAGGACGGGACATTACCGCCGAAGCATAGGACCTATTCGGCGTGGGAGTTGCATGCAACTCCTTCACCTTTTTCCTAGCTTCGTAATAGGAAATACCCTCAGTTGCCTTCACTGTGCAGACCTTCTCCTCCTACCACTTGGGACAATCCCTAGAGGAAGTGGAGTGAGCGCCCTTGCAGTGAAAGCAACAGACCGTCTCAGATGTACAATGTTCCGCATCATGACCTTGGCTTGCACACTTGCCACACACTGGCTGGGAAGCCTGACAAGTCTTGGAACCATGCCCATACAACTGGCATTTCAAGCAACGGAAAGGGTTAGGGATATATGATCGAACGTGAATTTCATAACCAACTTTGACTTGACTAGGAAGAGAAACTTTGGTAAATGTCAAGATAATAGTTGCTGTCTTCGTCCTTATGCCTTCTGAGTAACGAGTTATGAATTTAGCTTCAATTACATCTTGGTGCGCCAATTCTTGTACGATTTCGTCCTCGCTCATCACCATGAGATCCCTGCAAGTGACAATACCCTTGCAAGAATTCATGGAGACTGGGATTTTGGCTTCGAGATCGTAACAGTGGAATTTACGCAGTTTCAGCAAATCTCTCACCTGTGACGAGTTAACAGCTTTTACCAGGAGATCTCCGTTAGCAAGTTTTTTTACTTGTTCGACTTCTCCCGCACAGTGGTCAATCAACTTCTTGATAAGGAAGGGATTGAGACTGGACAGGGGAGTCGAACCTAGAGCATGGCTAATGACGAATGTGGCATTGTTAACAGGAACGTCAAGTGGGGCACGAGTCTGGCGTCCGTCAGTCTGGGGGTGGTCAGTCCGGTCGTTCCTACATTCGTCGGGACCACCTCCCCCCCTGAAGGCGGGGGGGAGGTAGCAGGGGCGTCCGTCATAGTAACCACTCCCCCCGTGAGGGGGGAGTGGGAAGAAGAAGAAAACCAAGCAAGGGACAAAGTACCTGGGAAAGACACACCTAGCCTGACATTACCCTCTCAAACCACTCTCGGGAGGACGCGCCTGTGTATAACTCACACCCCAGAGCAATCAGTGGGGGGTACACTCCAGAGGCGAGAAAGCAAAGGCAATCTCAGTAAACAGATACAGACACCTACTATATCTCTAATAAGGGTAGGGAGGAATGTGAAGGCTAGCTAACCTAACTTTATTCGGGGAATGTGCAAAACTATTCCCGGTGGGGCAGCCCTAGAATCTGGAGGAGAGTTCAGCACACGTCCGTCCTCTCCGCAACCATTCATCAAAGTCCGTCCAGCTCAGGAAGTCCCAGCCCGGCTTATATTAAC
This sequence comes from Coenobita brevimanus, assembly GCF_032717465.1. Taxonomy (NCBI): domain Eukaryota; kingdom Metazoa; phylum Arthropoda; class Malacostraca; order Decapoda; family Coenobitidae; genus Coenobita; species Coenobita brevimanus. The sequence continues at coordinate 22,378,377 of NC_137005.1, forward strand.
TCGGGAAAGCAAGAAGGGTAACTCAGAGAAGCAAGGAACGCAACTCAATGAAGCTGGAGGGCAGAACAGAAACTCAAGGTTGAAACCGTGAGCAGACACAGGAAGGTGGTTCGAAACAGCTCTTAAAAATATCGACACACAGCTGGGCCAGGCTGTTTCCAATGATCTGATATTTATAAATTCTGTTCACAGAATACTAAGCATGGTACTAATAAATGAATTAAAGATTTTGAATATTATATATGAATATAAGCAATGTATATCTGCCACAAGTAACAAAGGGAATTCTGTGTATTTTCACATTAGTGTGTTCCAGTAACAGTGACGGTCTTGCATAATTTCGATTATCAAGAGGTTACAGGAGAGTTTTCGATTGCGTAAAGACACCAAGGATAGTACTGTAGTCTTCATCTCTTAAATGTATTGGCCACCGGTAGCCTAGCCACGGACCCCACCATTTCGAGGGAATAACATGACACTGACAATCTAGTTTTCCTTCATTCAGGTTTAAATCATTTCGTAAAATGTTTATCCTGATCTGCTTATTCAATTCAATCATTAATAACTTCGTAATGTTTGTCAGTGATGCAAACTATGCCGAAAGCAAGAAGATAATGATACCATTCACTACAATATGAAGGTGTAATATCCAACATAAACATCTGGATAAAGAAGTTCTACCAAGTCAACACTGCCAAAGTAATTTAAATTTTTATCTCATTTCTTCCTGTCATCTGTCTAAACTCACACTTTACATGTATTGCACGATGAATCATAACACTCAGACGATGATAAGTAAATCGTACGTTACTTATAATTATCGTAGAAAATCACGAAAAAAAAAAAAAAACGTGAAATCGTTCACGTCCTGAATGATTTTCAGGATTATGCTTTAAACTGCCAAATTAAATATAATTTAGTGTTAAAAAAATGATTGACAGTTAATACTTATCACAATTTGAAAAACTAATGCAGGCATGACAAAGACAAGTCAAGGTAATGTTTTTTAATGCGCAGTTCAGTGCAAAGAATGTGTCTTAAGCATGAACAACATAAAACATTCTAAACCTAATCGATGAAAGGATTTCTGGATTTATTTTTTCTTTTATGTGACCGTTAGATAGACTTGCTAAGTTTGGAGGTCACTTTGTACACTGAATAGGTTCCTGAAGACTGCATCTTAGCTCTTTATATCAAGGAGTCTTTCTAAATCTGAAAAAAAAAAAAAACGTAATTATGGAGAAAGCAAGAACAGAGTATAAGTCAGTATCCAAAAGTGGTGAATAATATTTTATATTGTTGCAGCTGTCACCAGAACACTCGTGTGTCTGTGCAAAGAAAAATAATTTTTAACGAGAACTGAGAAAAAAAAAGGAGAGGCGGGTTACCGGACACCTGATCCCGGTCTCCCAGTACCAACCCTCTCTCCTCCCCTAAAATCTTTAACACAGTGACGTTTACATAAAGTTAGTAACAGACCTACTGTTTTATTTTATATAGGAGAGTCCCTTGAAATGAAATGGTGTATGAAAGCTACATGTAACATTTCCGGTTTCATAAGTCTATCTTCACCTGAACAAAAATGTCTGGTGAGAACAGGAATACAAGAGAATAGATCTCTTTAGATGTTAGGGCCTAACAATTTTCTAATAAAGGCAGTAAACACACACCCTTTCCTATCCATTTCTGAAATGAACCAAAAATATTTTTTGTGTTATATTGCGAAACAACACACACACACACACACACACACACACACACACACACACACACACACACACACACACACAGTCAAATATCACCTCGACCTCCTAAAGGAGGGAGGTAAAAATTAGTAAAACTCTTCGAAATATACCAGCAGCGTTTATCAAGAAGCCTTTCCACATCAAAAAATATATGCAGGCTGGTATTCGGTCGTTTTCTTATCAAATCCTATCTAAAAGTAATGGTCGACACATATCCAAGCAGTTGCTATTTCCTGAAGGTTTGAAGAAAGTTCGTCCACAACGCATCGAGATTTGAATAGGAATGGGTGGGAGGGAAAATCAGAAAAGAGCTTTTCATTGTACAGTTGCTATTTCCAAACGGTTGCATCTACGTTACGGGAGACTTTCTAAACTGGATTAACTAAATACAACATTCATGAAATTCGCCGCCTTTTGGGGGGAAAGAAAATTGTTTGAAGACAGAAATGAACGGAGGAGTATTAAAGTGAATTCTGTGGATTTTCATAATTTGGATTGTCAAGAGGTGACAGGAGAGTTTTCTATTTCGTAAAGCAACCAAGGATAGTACACTAGTCTTCTTCTCTTAAATGTATTGGCCACCGGTAGCCTAGCCCCAGACCCCACAATGTCGAGGGGAATTACATGACACGGACAATCTAGTTTTCCTTTATTCACGTTTAAATCATTTCGTAACATGTTATCCTGATCTTCTTATTCAATTTAATCATTAATAACTTCGTAATGTTTGTCAGTGATGCAAACTATGCCGAAAGCAAGAAGATAATGATACCATTCACTACAATATGAAGGTGTAATATCCAACATAAACATCTCGATAAAGAAGTTCTACCAAGTCAACACTTCCAAAGTAATTTAATTTTTTATGTCTCATTTCTTCCTGTCATCTTTCTAAACTCACACTCTACCTGTATTACACGATGAATCATAACACTCAGACGATGAAAAGTAAATCGTACGTTACTTATAATTACCTGAGAGTATCACGAATAAAATACCTAAAATCGATCACGTCCAAGAATGATTGACAGTTAATACTTATCACAATTTGAAAAACTAATGCAGGCATGACAAAGACAAGTCAAGGTAATGTCTTTTAATGCGCAGTTCGGTGTAAAGAATGTGTCTTTAGCAAGAACAACATAAAACATTCTAAACCTAATCGATCAAAGGATTTCTGGATTTTTATTTTTCCTTTATGTGACCGATAGAAAGGCTTGCTAAGTTTGGCGGTCACCTTGTACACTGAATAGGTTACTGAAGACTGCATCTTAGCTCTTTAGATGTAGGAGTCTTTGTAAATAAAAAAAAAAAAAAAAAAAAAACGTAATTATGGAGAAAGCAAGAACAGAGTAGAAGTCAGTATCCAAAAGTGGTGAATATTATTTTCTACTGTTGCAGCTGTCACCAGAACACTCATGTGACTGTGCAAAGAAAAATGAGTTTTAACGAAAACTGAGAAGAAAAAAGGGGAGGCGGGTTACCGGACACTTGATCCCGGTCTCCCAGAATCAGAGTTTAAGAGCCAGTACCAACCCTCTCTCCTCCCCTAAAATCTTTAGCACAGTGACGTTTACATAATGTTAGCAACAGACCGACTGTTTTATTTTATATCGGAGAGTCCCTTGAAATAAAACGGTTTATGAAAACTACATGTAACATTTCCGGTTTCATAAGTCTACCTTCACCTGGACAAAAATGTCTGGTGAGAACAGGAATAAAAGAGAAAAGATCCCTTTAGATGTTAGGGCCTAACAAGTTTCTAATAAAGGCAGTAAACACCCACCCTTTCCTATCAATTTCTGAAATGAGCCAGAAATATTTTTTGTGTTATATTGCGAAAGAACACCCCCCCCCCCACACACACACCGCTCGCTGGCGCAGTGGTAAAGTTCTCGCTTGCCATCTAGTAGACGGGAGTTCGTGCCCCGCTCAGGTTGTGAAAAGTTTCACTGACGAAGTGGGTGGTCACTGTCCCCTTTTAGCAAGGGGAGGGGTGTGTGTGTTTGTGAAGGTCACAGCCTTGCCCTTAGATCAGAATATATGAGCTCCCAGCTCCCTTCCGGGAGGGTAAAAGCTGATGATCACGACCATCAAGTGATCCTAACCGACCCGGTGAATTACACACACACACAGATACACACACAAACACAGTCAAACATCACCTCGCCCTCCTAATGGCTGGAGGTAAAAAGTAATAAAACTGTTCGAAATATACCAGCAACGTTTATCAAAAAGCCTCTCCACATCAAAAGATATATACCGGATGGTATTCGGTCGTTTTCTTATCAAATCCTAAAGTAATGGTCGTCACTTATCCAAATAGTTGCTATTTCCTGAAAGTTGGATGAAAGTTCGTCCACAACGCATCAAGATTTGAATAGCAATGGGTGGATGTGAAAGCAGAAAAGAGCTTTTCATTGTACAGTTGCTATTTCCTGACGGCTGCACCTACGTTACGGGAGACTTTCTGAACCGGATTGATTGGACACAGCAATCATCGACTTCTCCGCTTATTTGAGGGGAAAAAAAATTGTTTGAAGACAGGAATGAACGGAGGCGTGTTAAAGGGAATTCTGTGGATTCTCACACTAGTGTGCTCCAGTAACAGTGACGGTCTTGCATAATTTGGATTGTCAAGAGGTGACAGGAGAGTTTTCGATTTCGTAAAGCAACCAAAGATAGTACACTAGTCTTCTTCTCTTAAATGTATTGGCCACCGGTAGCCTAGCCCCAGACCCCACAATGTCGAGGGGAATAACATGACACGGACAATCTAGTTTTCCTTTATTCACATTTAAATCATTTTTTAATATGTTATCCTGATCTGTTTATTCAGTTTAATCATTAATAACTTCGTTATGTTTGTCAGTGATGCAAACTATGCCGAAAGCAAGAAGATAATGATACAATTCTCTACAATATGAAGATGTAGCACCAGTCGAGCAGGGCAGTACTCCCGAGGTGGATGGAAAGCTGATGACAGGGAGTGCTGGAGCTCCCGTTTCATCAGCCCTCAGGACTAGTTCCTGACCATCCCCCTTTGCTGAACTTTTTCAGTGTCTCAGTTACACAGAGATTAGGCCAGCATGCTCTCCAGTACAAATTTCTCTATCTACACCAAACTACATGCACAGTACAGACTACACTTCCTTTTCCAAAATGCAAAAAATTATGGCGTCTCATCACCAAGCCTCGGAGTCCCCAGGGGGGGGGGATCATAAACGCCCCCACCATCCGCCCCTCTCCCGGTGACGACTCGAGGTGCCTGGAACCACTGTCTGACTCTTCTTCATTTCTACAACATTCGCGGCCTTTCCTCTAACTTTCGCTCTGTCGAGCACCACCTCTTCTCCTCTAAACCTCACCTTCTTTTTCTAACTGAGACTCAGCTGTCTGAGGCAACTGACAGCAAACCCTTTTCCGTATCCTCCTACTTTCTCTATACTCATTTCAAAGCCAAAGGTGGCTGTTGTGTATATTGTTACGGAACAGAGATAGATAATGAACACTTCAAGTGAGAACACCAAAATCATTACTGTCCTGCAAAGTTCCAGGTTCAAAACAAAAGAGTTAGGTAAAATTACAAGTTAAAGTTTAATGCTCAAACTAACAACTAAACATTCAGGACTCATAAGGATAATGTAATGGCAAAAACAGGTTAAATATATGGTTAACTGCAATAGCCTCTATTAACACGAAATTAGCAAGAGTAAATTTATCTAAGTCAGCCCTGATAAAATGAGATAACCGGATAATGCTCAGTTAATGCAAGACATATTATTACAGATACAAAATATTATTAACAATGGCTGACATCAAAAACTCCACATGAATCACAAAAACCTCACCAGGCCTACGAATTAACACCTTATGCTATACAGTACAAGAAAGAAAACGCAACAACACTTATACTCAAATTATGCAGCAGGAAGATGGTTGGAGTCTTCCTGAGCACTCACAAAAATAATAACAACTGTACAGGGGAGGACAGAGATGTGAACAAAATGAGGAGTAGATCTAAGTGGCAATTAATGCAGAGACTGAGCTCATTATATAGGGGCCGGCAGAGCTTGATACAACTTGTAAGAAGGATGCGCAAATGAAGCCATAGGGGACAAAGAGTTGACACTCCTGCTCTGAACAACAGAAAGAACGACTTACTCTACTTTAAGGGAGAAGAAGGGGGGAGTGAGGTAGAACACGGAAGCTTGGTCACTATGGAAGCCACGAGGCGAATCGTGATCAAACATGCAGCATACTGTACGTTAGAATTATACAAAGGATGATGAAATCATAGGCTATGTAACACCTCCCCACAAAAAAAAAAAAAAAAAAAAAATTACAAAGGAAATTTCTTATTACTCTAAAACAATCTGTCTAAAGTCTAGATAAGCAATCTGCAATAACATTTTCTTTCCCCTTGACATGTTGTATGTTTAATGAATACTCCTGAAGAAGTAGACTCCATCTTGTCAATCTCTGATTTTTATCTTTAAACTTACAAAGGAATTTCAGTGGGTTATGATCGGTATAAATGACTATGGGGTCAAAATCAGAACACAAATAAAATGAAAAATGCTGTAAACCCAAAATCAAGGCCAAAAGCTCTTTCTCAATAGTTGAGTAGTTCTTTTGAGGTGGAGTGAACATCTTACTGTAATAAGATACAGGGTGTTCAATACCCTGATCATCCTCTTGCAGCAAAACAGCCCCAGCTCCTGTATCACTTGCGTCAACAGCCATCTTAAAAGGCTTAGCAAAATTTGGAGTAGCGAGCACTGGCTGACTTAATAGGATAGCTTTAAGTTTGCTGAAAGAGGATTAACAGTTATCGGTCCAGACAAATTTAACTCCCTTTTTCAGTAGGTCTGTAAGTGGTGATACAAAAATTGAAAAGTTAAGAACAAATCTCCTGTAATAACCTACCATTCCCAAAAATCTTTGTAGCTCTTTCCTACTTTCAGATCTGGGAAGATCATTTATAACCTGAACCTTAGCTGCTGGTGGTGCAACGTGTCCATCACCAATTATGTACCCAAGGTACTGAACTTTAGCTTGACCAAACTCACACTTTGATAAAGTAGCTACAAGATTAGCCTGAACCAAACGCTCAAGAAATTTACTGACATGGCATGGGTGATCTTTCCAGTTGTCACTGAAGATTAATACATCATCAATATAAACAACACACCCTGCCAAACCCTCTGTTACAACATTCATGAGCTTCTGAAATGTGGCTGGTGCATTCGTCAGACCAAATGGCATTACAGAACATGCAAAAGTCTTTCCTAGTGTTACAAAACATGAGATCTCCCTAGCACGTTCAGTCATAGGTACTTACCAGTATCCCTTTAACAAATCAAACTTACTTATGTACCTAGCCTTTCCGATCTTGTCTATGAAATCTTCAACGCGAGGGAGAGGGTAAGTGTCTGTTTTGGTTATCTGATTAACACTTCTGTAGTTGATGCAAAGCCGCTGTGACCCACCTGGCTTAGGGACTAGAGTGACAGGCGAACTCCACTCGCTCTGACAGGGCTCAGTCATCTTGTGGTCCAACAGGTAGCCAAGCTCCTTCTGTATGAGAGGAACTTTCACTGGGTTCACACGGTAAGGAGGCAGTTTAATTGGCTTTGCGTCTCCAACATCGACATCATGCATCAACACAGTGGTTCTTCCTGGAGTGGCACGGAATACTTGTGGGTACTCCTGCAGTAATGCCGAAAACTCCTGTCTTTCCTCGGGAGCTAGATGAGAAAACTTAGTCTGGAGATCATTCATGATATCAGGATTCTTCCCCAAACTATCACTCAGGCTCATACTGCATGGGAGAACTTCACTTGCAGACTCGGGTGGAACAGCTACAGTGCAGACTGGATTATTTTCGTCCCGCCTGTGATATAACTTTAGCATGCTGATGTGACAAAGTTGCTTGTTCTTTCTACGATCTGGTGTGGCGATGACATAGTTGACATCACTGAGTTTCTTCTCCACGAAATAAGGACCACTAAACTTTGCTTGAAGAGGTCGCCCATGCACCGGTAGCAGAATCAAAACCTGATCTCCTGGCTGAAAGTGGCGTAACCTGGACTTCTTATCATACCAAGTCTTCATCTTCTCCTGAGCAGCTCCTAAATTCTCTCTCGCCAGCTGTAAAGCAGTGGACAGCCGTTCTTTGAACTTCATCACATACTCCAGCAGGTTGACGTCATTTTCCTCCGACAGCCAGCATTCCTTGAGTAGCTTAAGGGGTCCTCTTACTTCATGGCCAAACAGTAGTTCAAAGGGTGAGAAGCCCAGTGATTCATTTGGAGATTCTCTTGCGGCAAATACAACGAATGGAAGACCTTTATCCCAGTCTTTCTGATGTTCCAAACAGTATTTCTTGAGCATCGATTTGTGTGTTTGAGGATATCTCTCCAACGCTCCTTGGGTCTGGGGATGGTAAGCTGAAGACGTGATCTGGGTGATGCCCAACTCTTTCAGAGACTGCTTGAAAACATTTGACATGAAATTACTTCCCCGGTCTGACTGTACCTCCTTGGGCAGACCAAACTTTGTGAAGAACCCTAGCATTTCCTTAACCACGTTCTTTGCTGAGATATTTCTAAGTGGAATGGCTTCAGGATAACGAGTAGCCATATCAATCAGGGTCAACACATAAGAAAATCCTGAAGAAGTCTTAGGAAGAGGGCCCACAATATCCACCAACACACGGGTGAATGGCGCCTCAAAAGGAGGAATGGGAACTAGAGGTGCAACCTTTTCGGTCTGATTACACTTCCTCACAACTTGACAGGTGTGACAAGACTTACGATACCAGGAAACATCTCTGAAGATACATGGCCAGTAGAAGTGTTTCAAAATGTGTGCCACAGTCTTCCTCACTCCAAGGTGTCCTCCCAAACTGGAATCATGAGCCACTCTAATGATATCCTGCCTACAAACACAAGGGATGACAACTTGATGTATAACCTCCCATTCACAGTCGGCTGATGCTGTTGGGGGTCTCCACTTTCTCATAAGTATTCCTGACTTTATATAATAACAAGTAGAAGCACCAGCTGACTCTTCCTCATTGCAAGCAGAGTTAGCTAGACCTTTTAACTCAGGGTCAGCAACCTGCAACTCAATCAACTCTTGACAAGACAAATTATCAACACTACGGGGTACTGCCTCATCTGGTGAGTGGTCCAAATTAGCAAGAAAAGTGTCAGCTAGGATAACATCATCATCATCATTATCCTCTAAGTCACCAGTAACTTTAGACTTAGCCCTAGTGACAGCACATGCAGAGAACACATCAGGGATATCACAATCCTGGGTCGCAGTCACTGGTTCACTAGACAACTGAGGAGCTGGACACACTTGACTTCCAGCAATATCATTTCCAAGTAAGAAAGTTACACCTGACATTGGGAGTGTCTCAACCAACCCAACCATAACGGAACCATTAACAAAACCATACTCTAAATTCACTCTGCACAGAGGGACAGAGAAGTAATTATTCCCTACACCTTGTAAGATTACAGTTTCATCAGAGGAATTAACATTAGAGCCTAGAACACTGGTCAGCATAAGGGATTGGCAAGCACCTGTATCACGATATATTTTAACTGATTTCCTGTCATTACTGTCCAGAGGAATGACAAAACCATCAGACAGGAAATTAGCACATGAACTCTTGAGAGTGTCACCCACGTTACTGCTCAAAAGAGGAGCTTCATGAGAATTTAATTTACCCCTCAAAGCAGGTTCAATTAACTCTGTTAAAGAATTCTGGGAACTCTCAAGGGTGGACACTAGACCAATTGACTGAATATTTAAAGACTCCTTTTTGTTCACATCATGCTGTCTCCTGAAACATTTCTCCGTAGTATGACCAAGCTTACTACAATAAGTACATTTACTTTTCTGAAATCTAGAGGTGGAGCTGGTATTTATTTCCTGAGAAACATCATCTTTATTCTCTTTCCTGTTACCTGTACTCTGAGTAGAGGCAACGTACTTACTCTCAGTTTTCCTTTTTTCTTTAGAATATCTCTTGTGAGTGAGAACATATTCATCAGCTAAAACTGCAGCATCAGACAAATTATCTATTCTTTTCTCATCAAGATATAGGCTTACATTTTTATTAATACCCCTTTTGAAGTCCTCCAGTAAAATCATCTGCTTAAATTTATCAAAATCGGAATTTACATTCTTAGAATTTAACCACTGCTCTAACAGATCTTCTTTGATTTTTGCATACTCAACATGGGATTGCTTATCTTGCTTATAAGTTGTCCTAAATTTTACTCTATAGGCTTCAGGAACAAGCTCATGGGCCTTAAGAATCAAGCTCTTAACTACTTCATAATTATCAGGTTGATCCTGAGGCAAAGATGCAAAAGTTACTTGAGCTTTACCGGTGAGAACAGTTTGAAGGAGTACTGGCCAATACTTTTTCGGCCAATTAAAACCTGTAGCTACCCTCTCAAACAACTGAAAATACTTTGTTAAATCAGATTCATTAAAAGGAGGGACAAGTTTAACATCGTTCGTTCGTTCGTTCAAGATTTCCTGCACCCGTGGTGCAGGCCGGGCCATACATTAGCCCAGTCAGTGAGCACGGCGTTAATATATAAGTGGTAGAGGCAGCTTTGGCAGCCCCTCGGCTGTGTCTTAATTCTAATTAAGTAGGAAGATACACACACATACACACAGACAACCACACAGTTATACATATATACACGTACTGACATCCATATGTACCGACACACAGACACAATACACACAGATGTACACATGTATATATGGACAACAACACAGGCACACCCTAGGCATGCATGCTAGGTGGGAGGGGGAGCAGAGCACACAACTTGAGTCAGAACAGGGAGGGGAGTCGTGGCTACAACATAGGCTGCGGCATAGCGGATGGTATTTGTTGATCTTGCAGCTGCATGGGTACGGGGTATGTCTGGATTGGGGAGAGGGTGTCTTTTTCTGATTTGGGAGGTGGCAGGACATCTGAGGAGGTAGTGCAGGAGGGGGAAGGGAGTGGTTATTTGGCAGTATTGACACTCAGAAGCAGGGTCGGCATCGTCGTCCATAATCTCAGAGAGACAGTTATAACCAAGGCGAAGGCGACGCAGACGATTAAGTGTGTTTGTGTCATACTTGGCATTAAAAGGCAGGGACTTGTACTGTGTGGCTGCAGCATACCATCTGGCAGAGGGAGAGCCCAGTTGTACTTGAAGACGGTGATCTGCTTTATTTAAAATGGTTGCCTGATGGCTGATAGAACGTTTAACCTGGCTGAAGCTGGTTGGTAGTTCTAGGTCAATATTCGGTCTATCTAGAGCGATCTTTGCTGTGCGGTCAGCCTTCTCATTCCCAGCGATGCCGACATGACTTGGGATCCAGTTGACAGTGATCGTTCCCCCTGCATTGCAGATTTCCGTGGCTGTGTTGAGAATGTCGTATATAAGTTTGGTGTTATCGGTGTGAGTTTGTCGGCGAAGTGTATGAATGGCTGAAGCTGAGTCCGTGTGTATGATGGTGGGAGATGTAGGGGCGTGCTCTAGGACGTCAGAGAGGGCAGCAGAGATGGCTGCCAGTTCAGCTTGAAGGGTGGAGGCCCCGTCTGTGATGCGCAAGCTGTGGGAACGATCTCCACATACAAAGGCTGCTCCTGCCCTGGAAGACGTAACCGAGCCGTCAGTGTAGTACGTGGCCGAGTCAAGGACTGCGAGGGAGGCGATTTGTTTGAGGCCCTCTTGACGCATCAGTTGGGTGGGGGTACAGTTCTTGGGTGGAGAGCGTGGGATGATGAGATTGAACAGAGGGGGGCTCCAAGGAGGCTGGGCTTGGTAGGTGACGGCAGGTCCAGCTGAGATCTGTACAATGTGATCAGCCAGGTTGTAGGTGTGAATAGCGCGCGCGGCACTGTGAATCCAGCTGTGTGACAGTAGGTCAGGGTGGAGATTGACTGCTGCTACAAGTCGGGGCAGGAATGGGAGGAGAGGCGTTGTGGGCTAGCTTGGCCGCGAGCCCAGCCATTCTAGCAGCTATGCGGAGGTGTAGTGACTCCAGGTTGCATTCAAATCGGAGGTTGCAAGGCGTGTCCACATGGGAGCTCCAGTCATAATTCGCATAGCATGGTTTTGGATGACCTCGAGTTTGTCAAGCAGTGGGGAGTCAATAGTAGGCAGTGCTGGAGCTGCGTAGTCAACCAAGGCTCGGATGGTCTGTGTATAAAAGAGGCGGAGGACTTTGTAAGTAACTCCCCTCCCCTTTCCTGCCAAAGACCTCAGTGCATTAATGCGGAACCTCGTTCGTTCTCGGAGGTGGGAGACTTCTGGTTTAAATGAAAGTCTTGAGTCGAAGATGACTCCGAGATATTTGTGCGTGGTGACATATTCGATTACAGAATTGCCAAGGTGGAGCTGGTCTGTAGGAGGGTTTATGAGGAAAGGGAGGGCCTTAGTTTTACAGGGGTTGATCTTAAGGCCCAGCTCTGTGCATTTCTGGTGCAGTCTCGACAGGGCCCTCTGGGCTTGAACATAGTAGGGGCCCCCATGGATGACCAAAGTTATGTCATCTGCATAACAGAGGAGACGAGCTCCAGGGCCTAGGTCCACTTGCAGAAGGCAGTCTATTATGATGTTGAAGAGTGTTGGGCTTAGAATGCTGCCCTGTGGAGTGCCATTCATGTGTTGGTGTTCAGAGGACGTGTGCCCCTGGAAACGTACTGCTGCTTTTCGACCCCGGAGAAACCCCTCCAGCCAGCTTAAGAGACGACCCCTGACACCCCTGCTTGCAAGGGCTGCCAGAATGACATCTAGGCACGCAAGCTCGAAGGCCTTCTCCAGATCAATGAAGACAGCTAGGCCTCTGCCGCCACGCAACTCGGACAGGAACGAACTCAGGCACTCGGCAGTCCCCTTACCCCTGGCATAGGCAAAAATATGGCTGTGAAGGTCTGGCAGGAGCCAGGTGAGTCGCCGGAGCACCATCCTCTCGGCAGTCTTGCATAGGCAGCTGAGAAGGGAGATGGGCCTGAAGGTGGTGGGGTCAGTTGGTTTGGGGATGGGGTGAATGGTGGCAGTCTTCCACTGATCTGGGAGTTTGCCCATGGACCAGGAATGGTTGATTAAATCAAGGAAGGCAGATCGTGCTGTGGTGCCAGCATGTGCGAGCATGGAATATGTGATACCATCGGGGCCCGGGGCAGTGTCAGTGCTAGTTTTGAGCGCGTTCTCTAGTTCATGGATGGTAAACAACTGATCACAGTCTGCTGGGGTGGTCTTGCAGGTGTGTATCAGTTCTGATCTGGCTTGGTGTAAGGCTTCTTGCTGACGTCTAGTGTCATCAGGAAGCTGGGTGGGAAGAGGTCCGCTGAGCGAATGCAGCTGCCAACCTTTCAGCCTCTCTCTGTGGGTCGGGATGAGAGGGGGACTAGGTGGATGTGGGTTAGAGACAGTAATCAGCTTCTTCCAGATACTCCCCAGCCGTGAATGGGCCCTAGGGATCGACACCATTCCAACCACCTTTCTTCCTTGATGTCGGCCTTTTCGGATATGGAGTGCCTGATGACAGCTTGAAGGTGGGCTAGGCTGTCAGGTGTTGGGTTGGCTCGGTGGATCTTCTTGGCTCTGTTAAGACGCCTGTTAAGTTCCTGCACTCTGGCACAATAGAACCAGTGGTCCTTATGGAAGACTTTTGGTAGGGCGGTTTTGGGGATGGAAGAGCCTGCTGCTGTGCTGAAGGCGTCTGTGAGTAGAGTGGCATGTTTTTCCAGGTCGACTGGGGAGGTGAATGCTGCTGTGTTCTCCAGTGTGGCAGTGAAGTGTGACCAGTCTGCTTTCTTGGTGTTCCACCTTGGTGGGGGCCCAGAAGGCTTGGGGAGTGGGGCCACATGAATGGTAGTGACAATAGCATGGTGGTCAGATGTGAGGGTGGGGTGCAGTTCCCAGGTGCTAAGGGTAGTCAGGCCAGAGGAGACAGAAAGAGAGGTCCAGCCTGCCTCCTCGTACATGTGTTGGTATGGTGGGGTCGTTAAGGAGAGCTACATCAGGCACCTCTTCCAGCATCTCGGCTATATGGCGGCCAGCAGTGTTAGTGGTGGACCTGGACCCAAGACTGGGGTGGTGGGCATTGAGGTCGCCGCCGATAAAAAGTCGTGAGGTAGCAGAGAGAGTGGCAACTTCTCCAAGGTTAAGGTCGGCATTGGGGGGGCGATAGATGTTGAAAATGAGGAGGTGGGTATCGGCCAGGGTGATGTCAATTCCCTGTATTTCGATGTGGTCACCACAGTCTGGTAAGGGACTGATGGCTGTGGCTGGGATGTGGCTGCGTACAAGAATTGCACAACCCCTAGGGCCCCCTGCAGAGCTGGAGAGGAGGAAGGTAGTGAAGCCTCGCAACCTGAAAGGTTTGAGAGGTCGGAGCAGGGTCTCCTGGAGGAGGAGGATGTCAAGTCAGTCCCTGTGGGCTGCTTCCTCCAACAAGTGGCGCTTAGGCGATGCTCCTTGGATATTCCATTGGAGAATTCGTAGTGTTGGGATGGTGGGGGTGTGACTGGGGTCTGGGGGAGGGGGAGGGATATCCCTCAGTCGTCCATTACTGTGCGTGATGGTATGGGGGACCGTGAGCGAGGCCTGCGAGTGGTTGTGGTTGAGCGTGATGGAGTGGGAGGTTGGCGATGCGATGTGCGTGTCGGTATGTCCGTGGTGAGGGTTAGGCTGCTTGGGTTTGAGGGAGCCGATTGAGGGTGTTCCCGGGGTGTGTTCTGAGAGAGGGATCTGCTCCTCTTGTCTTCCTTGCTTCTTTGTTTGCGGCGTTGTGTGGCTCTGACAGGACACTGTGCTTGGGGAGGAGTGGGGGAGACGGTATGAGAGAGTGGGAGGGCATGGTGGGTGGCGGCAATGTTACTGTCTGAGTTGGAGGGAGTCGTGCTGATGTGTGCTGGGTACGGGAGTCGTGGGTTGTGTTTCTAGACACTGCACTATGGTCTTGTCGATCATAGTGAAAATTCCCTCTGGGTGTGGGATGGGCTTGCCTATCATCATTGCTATCCAGTCGGTGATGAATTCGCCGAGCTGTTGACTGAGGAGGCAGAGGTCTTCTTTGCGCAGCAGAAAGTATCCCTTGGGAGGTGTAGGAGCTGGTGGAGGGGTTTGGGTTGCAGCGTCTGGTTCCGTCTGAGTTCCGATGGTTAGCACTGGTGGACGTGTACGAGATGAGTGAGGGACAGGGGGATGGAGTGTGATGGTAGGGGAAGTCCGAGGTGAAGGGGCTGCAGAGGGCATGCCAGTTCTTGGAGGTAGAGGGGGGAACTCCTCTGGGGCTGGTGGAGGCTGAGGTGTGGGGGGCAGTGCAGGCTGCTGGCCCCATGCGAAGGTCCCTGGTGGTGTCGGTGCTGTAGTCGCCCTTGCCTGGACCCAGCGATGTTCTTTTGCCATGCCCTTCTGAACTAGGTTTTTCCTCGCAGGACAGAGTTTGTTCCATGCGTGATGGGGGCCGGTGCAGTTGGGACATTTTGGTGTCACAGGTTGTTTGGCTTTCAGTTTGTCGATGCATTGCTGTGTGGGATGACGACTGCTGCAGACAGCACAGGTTGGAGGACGGGTGCATCGGGATTGGTGATGGCCATAGCATTGGCAGTTGAAGCAGCGGAGAGGTTCTGGGGTGTATGGGCGGATGTTGTAGATGCCCCATGATTTCAGGTTTAGAGTAGGAGGGATGGGGCCCCTGATGGTGACAAGAACCTGCTTGGTGGGAGCTCCTTGACCTCGCATCGGAAGCTTCCTCTACTTGATCGTGGCGTTTGATGGCTTCGATTGGAAAATTTAGGGGATAGTGCTGGAGGACGACCTTCCTGGTGGTTAGGTTCGGGTCCAGTTTCTTAAGGTGTAAGGGCTTGCCTGCCACCGTGGAAAGGTTGTCTAAGGCATGCAGGGTATTCTCATCAAGGGGCACGAGGATGGTGTTAAGGTTCCTAGTTGCCTCCATCCGAAACTGAAGGTGGGGTAGCTCGGTCTCGATAGCGACAACTGCTTCGTAAGGGGTCGGGAAGGCATCAGTACTTGAGATGAGAAAGGCTGGATACTTGGAGGTAGGCTGTTGGTGTGGTCTTGTCATGTCTCGGGGGGCCTGAGATGCGAGTTGTGTGCCCCGACGTAAGGTGACAGTGGGGTTAGCGCAGTCTGAAGCAGGGAGGAAGTGCTCGCTGTTTCTGGGAGGGTGTGTGCACTCCTTTTGTCTTCCTGTCAACGAGGATGAAGCCGTCGTCAGGGTTGCTGGGGGCAGGGGCTACAGTAGCTGAGGTAGTGGTTGCAGTCATCTGGGAGGAGGGGCCGGCAAGGTGAGTCAGGTCAGTGGCGTCAACGCAGGTGGGTTCAGGAACGGCATCAGGGTCGTCGTCAGCATCCATAGCTAGGCAAGGGTTCTCAGAGATATAGTCAGGGCCAGTGAGCCGTGGTTTCTTGGCAGAGGAGCGTGGTGCCTTGCTATTGGGTGGAGGTGGAGTGGCAAGGTCGCCACCAGGCTCAGGGGCAGGACAAAGGTCGGGCGTGTCCATGGCAAAAAAAAAAAAAAAAAAAAAAAAAAAAAAAAAAATTGCACTCGTCAGAAACCTACCTATTACCCGTGGCTAAAATTACCCCGAGTGCAGCACCCCCACTAATGGAGGACGAGGGGTGGATCGTGGGTATGCCTTGGGTAACCCTTCACAGGGACCTAACCTAACCCCTAACAGCAATGCCACCCCAGACGCCTCCTATAACTACCCCTGCCTAAGGGGCCCCCTCGTGGATGTTCCTAAGCGAACAAACCCTCGGGGTTCAGCGTCGTACTACGCCTGGGGTATCTAGTGGCAGCCTGACAAGAGTGCAAAAAAAAAAAAAAAAACTAAGTCCAAAAACACGCCGAAAAAGTCGAAAAAACGGGAAAAAATCAATGAGGGTAAATGAGACTAAGTCTCAAAACCCCCTCTTAGTGTCAGAGACAGAGTCCTAGAAGGTGGCAAAACCAGGTAAAGTGGAGAAAAAGAGACAAGAGGGCCAGAAACAGAGTCCCAAAAGTGGCTGGAAATCAGGGAAAATCAGCAAAAAATCGATAAGAGTAACTGAGACCAAGTCCCAAAACTCAAGAGCTCTGACAGCACGTCTGCACACAGTGAGGTGGTGTCAGCCACTGGGAAGTTTAACATTTTTAGCCACATCAAAATCATCAGAGCTAGATGATCCAGTTCCACCTTGTTTCATGCGATACTCATGGCCTGCCTGAATCCTAGCTAGTTCAATTTGTGCCTGAGCCTGTGCCTGTGCCTCCTGAATACGAGCCTTAGACTCAGCCTCCTTAGCATTTGCTGAAACTCAGCCTCCTTAGCACGAGCCTGAAACTCAGCCTCCTTAGCACGGGCCTGAAACTCAGCCTCCTTAGCTCGAGCCTCCTGCAGGGCTAGCTGTAACTTAGCTATTTCAATCTGCGTTTGCTCATCTGGAGGAGTTACATTAAACAAGCTTTCATTAATAATGTCAACAATTTGATCTTTAGAATGATGAGAGTGAACAGCAATTCCCAATTGTTGAGCAACAAGCTTAAGTTCATTCTTTGTTCTGTTTTCTACATCACATACTGTTTGCACATTTGACAAAAAATCTTTGGCTTCATCAAGTGTAGTAATAGTAGACATCATGAACAGATCACAGTCACAAAATATCAAGCAATATCCTTATGATAATATCCTGAATATCCTGATAAGAGGTCACCAAATTTATGTTACGGAACAGAGATAGATAATGAACACTTCAAGTGAGAACACCAAAATCACTACTGTCCCGCAAAGTTCCAGGTTCAAAACAAAAGAGTTAGGTAAAATTACAAGTTAAAGTTTAATGCTCAAACTAACAACTAAACATTCAGGACTCATAAGGATAATGTAATGGCAAAAACAGGTTAAATATATGGTTAACTGCAATAGCCTCTATTAACACGAAATTAGCAAGAGTAAATTTATCTAAGTCAGCCCTGATAAAATGAGATAACCGGATAATGCTCAGTTAATGCAAGATATATTATTACAGATACAAAATATTATTAACAATGGCTGACATCAAAAACTCCACATGAATCACAAAAACCTCACCAGGCCTACGAATTAACACCTTATGCTATACAGTACAAGAAAAAAAATGCAACAACACTTATACTCAAATTATACAGCAGCCAGATGGTTGGAGACTTCCTGAGCACTCACAAAAATAATAACAACTGTACAGGGGAGGACAGAGATGTGAACAAAATGAGGAGTAGGTCTAAGTGGCAATTAATGCAGAGACTGAGCTCATTATATAGGGGCCGGCAGAGCTTGATACAACTTGTAAGAAGGACGCGCAAATGAAGCCATAGGGGACAAAGAGTTGACACTCCTGCTCTGAACAACAGAAAGAACGACTTACTCTACTATAAGGGAGGAGAAGGGGGGAGTGAGGTAGAACACGGAAGCTTGGTCACTATGGAAGCGACGAGGCGAATCGTGATCAAACATGCAGCAACTGTGCGTTAAAATTACACAAAGGATGATGAAATCATAGGCTATGTAACAATATATACGCAACGACTTATCTTGCTCTCGTGTTGCTGAACTCGATTCTTCTGAATTCTCTACACTCTGGCTTCGGCTTTCCTATCATTCTCTGACTAAATATATCTGTGCTGTTTACTTATCCCCTAATTCTACTGTCTATCTATCTATAGCCCGACGCCCTAATCCCGCAAAGGGTGGCCGCAGACAAAACGCCTCCAAGTCACTCTGTCACCCACCATTTGACTCCCCTCCCCCCAACTCACCCCCCCCTCCCTCATATACCTCTCAACTCCATACCTCCACCTCATCCTCGGTCTACCCCTCCCTCTCCCTCTCTCCACCTCACCTACATACACCCTCTTAGTCAGTCTTTCATTCTCCATTCTCTCCACATGTCCAAACCACCTCAGTGTATTTCTCCTAATCTTTTCAACCACATCCACATCTACCCCACAACGTTCCTTCACTTCTTCATTCGTCAACCTGTCCCTCCACGTCACTCCACATGCTCCTCTCAAGTAACTCATTTCTACTGACTATCAAAAATTCTTCGACTGTCTTACTTCTACGATGGTACACATTCTATCCATTTCTCCTTTCTCTGAAATCTCCATTCTAGGAGATTTCAATGTTCACCACCACCTTTGGCTCTCCTCTCCTTTCACTGATTCACCTGGTGAACTAGCCTACATCTTTTCTATCCTTAATGACATAGAGCAGCTTGTACAGCACCCTACCTGTATCCCTGACCGCCTTGGAGAGAGCTCCAACATACTTGACCTCTTCCTCACAACTAATCCTTCTGCTTACTCTGTTAATCTTTTCTCTCTGTTGGGCTCCTCCGATCACAACCTTATCACCTTAACCTGTCCTATCACTCCGGTACGGCCTGTGGACCCTCCAGGGAAACGTCGTCTGTGGCATTTTGGAGCCGCGGACTGGGAGGCCCTCAGGCAGTACTTCTTTGATTTTCCCTGGAATGATTATTGCTTGCATGGCCGTGAGGCATCTGAGTGTGCCTTGCGCATTACGGAGGTTATTCTCTCGGGCATGGAAGCATACATTCCTTTCTCATATCCTTTGACTAACGCAAGAAAGCCTTGGTTTAATCACGCTTGTTCTAATGCTGTCCGCAACAAGGAGAGGGCCTACAAAAGGTACCGGAGCCAACCCACCCCTGAATCACATCATCTTTACGTTTCTGCCCGGAATCGTGCTAAGTCTGTTCTTCGCTCTGCTAAAAATAATTTTATCCGTACTAAATGCTCTCAACTCTCCAACTCGAATTCTTCCCGCTCCTTCTGGCACCTTGCCAAAAACCTTTCTAACAACTTTACCTCATCATCCTTCCCTCCTCTTTTCTACTCTGATGGTTCTGTAGCTATTTCTTCTACTGATAAAGCAGATCTCTTCGCACAGACTTTCTCCTCCAATTCCACCTTAGACGATTCCGGTGCTGTTCCTCCATCACTTCCCCCCTCTGACTTCCTCATGGCTGACATTAAAATTTCTTCAGCTGATGTATTTTCTGCCATCACTGGCCTCAATACTAACAAGGCATATGGGCCTGATGGGGTCCCTCCTGTTGTTCTCAAGAACTGTGCTTCTGTGCTTACACCCTGCCTAGGCAAACTCTTTCGCCTTTGTCTGTTAACTTGTACCTTTCCTTCTTGCTGGAAGTTTGCTCCCATTCAGCCGGTCCCAAAGAAGGGTGACCACTCCCAACCCTCCAACTATCGTCCAATTGCTTTAACGTCCTGTATTTCAAAAGTTTTCGAGTCAATTCTCAATAGAAAAATTTTAAGGCATCTTTCCTATTACAACCTTCTTTCCGATCGTCAGTACGGGTTCCGTTAGGGACGCTCCACTGGCGATCTTCTCACTTACCTTTCAGACTCCTGGTCTTCCTCCTTTCGGGACTTTGGCGAAAGCTTTGCCATTGCACTTGACATCTCAAAGGCTTTCGATCGAGTCTGGCATAAATCTTTAATTTCCAAACTGCCCTCCTACGGTTTCTATCCTTCTATCTGTGCCTTCATCGCTAGCTTCCTTTCTGGTCGTTCTATAGCCGCTGTTGTAGACTGCCATCGTTCTTCTCCTAGATCTATCAAAAGTGGTGTTCCTCAGGGCTATGTCCTATCACCAACTCTCATCCTTTCATTCATCAATGATCATCTAAGCTGTACATCTAACCCTATGCACTCATACGCTGATGACTCCACCCTTCACCTTTCCATTCGGTTCCCGCAACGCCCATCTCAACAGTTACTTCAACAAACAAGGGATGAGGCTATGGCACACGTAATCTCTGACTTGGCTCGTATCTCTGACTGGGGTAAAAATAATATCTTAATAAACAAAAATGATGGACAGAGTCAAAGAATAGCATATGAATCGATTAGGGAACTGAGTGGTAATGCAGGTAAACGCAAGGAAATGCCAGTTAGAGACAGGGAAGGAAATTTATTGACCAAAGATGGAGATATTAAAAATAGATGGAAAGAGCATTTTGAGACAGTTCTTAATAGACCAATACCACCAGAAGAGGATATACCGTCTGCTCAGGAAGATTTAAATATAGAAACAGGAGAGTTGAGGCTTGCAGAAGTGGAGAAAGCAGTAAAACAGTTAAAGAATAGTAAGGCACCAGGGGAGGATGGTTTATTTCCGGAAATGTTTAAAGTGGAGGGGGATAGATTAATAATGATCTTGACCAAGCTATTAAATAAGATATGGGTGACGGGGTTACTACCATCAGTTTGGAAGAATGGTGTAATTGTTAAAGTTCCGAAGAAGGGAGACCTGAGTGAATGTGGTAATTGGAGGGGAATCTCTTTGTCACCGATAGCTTTGAATTTTCAGTAGAGTGTTGTTAAATAGGTTGGAGCCGGTGGTTGAGGGTATTCTGAGGGATGAACAGGCTGGTTTTAGAAAGGGACGTGGTTGCAATGATCAGATCTTTATAGTTAGGCATTTGATGCAGCAAGTTAATGAAATGAGAGTACCGTTAAGTCTTTGTTTTGTTGATTTTGAAAAGGCTTTTGATAGTGTTTCGAGAGAGACTATGGGGAAGATCATGAGACATTATGGAATACCAGAGGAGTTTGTGAGTGTCATTATGAACATGCATGAGGACACATTTTGTAAAGTGATGGTTGATGGTTGTCTGAGTGATTCGTTTGAAGTCAAGTCCGGAGTAATTCAAGGTGGTGTTCTATCGCCTTTACTATTTATATTGGTCATTGATTACATTATGAAACGCGTTGGAACAGAAACCGGTGCAGGTATACTTTGGGGAGGGAACAGGAAACTTTTGGATTTAGATTATGCAGATGATATAGTTTTGATTTGTGATGGGCCAGAAGAGATGCAGAGAGTGTTGGACTGTTTGGTGAGTGAAGGTCGCAAGGTGGGTTTGGTTATTAATTGTGGAAAAACTGAAATAATCAATATGAATATGGAAAATGCGCAGGAATGTGTAATTGGAGGTATGGTTGTAAAGTAAGTTGATAGGTTTAAATATTTAGGTACTTATTTAGCCAAGGATGGTTCTTTGAACTTTGAATTCGAGGAAAGGTTAAAGCAGGCTAATCAGGCAATGGGAATGCTTAAAAATATTTGGAATAAAAACAATTTTTCTGTGCATACAAAAATCAAACTTTATAAGGTAATGGTTAGGAGTATCTTAATTTGTGGACACGAGTCTTGGTACAGCACAGTGACTATGGAAAATAAATTCTTGGTGTTTGAAAATAAAGCACTTAGAAGAATATTAGGAGTTAAGTGGTGGGAAAGGATACCAAATAGTAGAATTAGAGAAATAACGGGAGTGCAGCCGATCGATGAATATGTTAGATTCTCACGATGGAAGTGGCTAGGACATGTGTATAAAAGACAGGGAATAGTACGAGGTACACCAGGGTGGGTGGCACTTGGTAGGAGAGGTAGAGGAAGGCCAAAAGAGACGTGGGTGAGGACAATGAGACGGGAAGCTGGAGATGAGTGTTGGGGAGATCGTGAGGAGTTAGCACAAGATAGGATGTGGTGGTGTGAGTTCATCGAGGCCCTATGCATCCCCAAGGGTGCCACAGGAAATGATTGATTGATTGATTGTTTTTAATGCATCTAAGACTCAGTTCTTACACCTATCAACCCGACAAAATCTTCCACAGGTATACCCACTAATGTTTAATAATATTCAGCTTAATCCTGCATCATCCTTGAACATACTTGGGGTTTCATTTACTCGGGACTTATCTTGGAAAGATCATATTACAACTCTTGTAAAATCTGCTTCCAAGAGATTGGGTGTGCTAACCCGACTCAGCTCTTTCTTTACCCCTGCACAATTGTTGACTCTATACAGGGGTTTTAACCGCCCCTGTGTGGAGTACAACTCTCATGTGTGGGGAGGCTCCCCACAAACAGCTCTTCTCAATAGAGTGGAGTCAAAGGCTTTTCGTCTCATTAACTCTCCTCCTCTTACTGACTCCCTTCAACCTCTGTCTCTTCGCCGCACTGTTGCATCTTTATCTCTTTTCTTTCGCTACTTTAATTGTCATTGCTCCTCTGAACTGTCTGCTTGCATTCCTCCACCTCTACGACGGGCGCGTAGCACCCGTCTGGCAGCAAACTCTCATCCCTTTTCTGTCCAACTCTCTAATGCAGGAGTTAACCGTTACTCCCAGTCTTTCATTTATGTAAAAAGTCAACTCTGGAACTGTCTCCCTGTGTCTGTATTTCCTGCTGCCTATGATCTACAGTCTTTCAAACACAGAGTGTCCAGGGATCTCAAAATGATCGAATCTTGAATTTGGCTCTCTATTATATTTTGTTTTCCTCTTGGAGGGAACTGTTACTGCGGCCTCATGGCCTTTGGTTCCTTCTTCCTCGCATAAAAAACAAAACATACACACTCAATAAAAAAGTTCTACCAAGTCAACACTGCCAAAGTAATTTAAATTTTTATGTCTCCTTTCTTCCTGTCATCTGTCTAAACTCACACTCTACCTGTATTACATGATGAATCATACCACTCAGACGATGACAACTAAATCGTAAGTTACTTATAATTACCTGAGAGTATCACGAAGAAAATACCTAAAATCGATCACGTCCTGAATGTGTTTCAGGATTATGCTTTAAACTGCCAAGTTAAATATAATTTAGTGTTAAAAGAATGATTCACAGTTAATACTTATCACAATTTGAAAAACTAATGCAGCCATGACCAAGAGAAGTCAAGGTAATGTCTTTTAATGCGCAGTTCAGTGTAAAGAATGTGTCTTAAGCATGAACAACATAAAACATTCTAAACCCAATCGATCAAAGGATTTCTGGATTTTTTTTTCTTTTATGTGACCGTTAGACAGACTTGCTAAGTTTGGAGGTCACCTTGTACAGTGAATAGGTTAATGAAGACTGCATCTTAACTCTTTAGATCAAGGAGTCTTTCTAAATCTGAAAAAAAAAGAAAAAAAAAAACGTAATTATGGAGAAAGCAAGAACAGAGTATAAGTCAGTATCCAGAAGTGGTGAATATTATTTTATATTGTTGCAGCTGTCACCAGAACACTCATATGTCTGTGCAAAGAAAAACGAGTTTTAACGAAAACTGAGAAGAAAAAAGGGGAGGAGGGTTACCGGACACTTGATCCCGGTCTCCCAGAACCAGAGTTTCAGAGCCAGTACCAACCCTCTCTCCTCCCCTAAAATCTTTAGCACAGTGACGTTTACATAAAGTTAGCAACAGACCGACTGTTTTATTTTATATAGAAGAGTCCCTTGAAATGAAACGGTTCATGAAAGCTACATATAACATTTCCGGTTTCATAAGTGTACCTTCACCTGGACAAAAATGTCTGGTGAGAACAGGAATAAAAGAGAAAAGATCTCTTTAGATGTTAGGGTCTAAGAATTTTGAAATAAGAGCGGTAAACACCCACATTTTCCTAACCATTTCTGAAATGAACCAGAAATATTTTTTGTGTAATATTACGAAACAACTCTCTCTCTCTCTCTCTCTCTCTCTCACACACACACACACACACACACACACACACACACACACACACACACACACACACACACACACACACACACACAGTCAAATATCGCATCGCTTTCCTAAAGGATGGAGGTAAAAATAGTAAAACTCTTCGAAATATACCCGCAGCGTTTATCAAAAAGCCTTTTCACATCAAAAGATATATGCCGGCTGGTATTCGGTCGTTTTCTTAGCAAATCCTATCTAAAAGTAATGGTCGTCACATATCCAAATAGTTGCTATTTCCTGAAGGTTTGATGAAAGTT
The DNA here is from genome assembly GCF_032717465.1 of Coenobita brevimanus. Taxonomy (NCBI): domain Eukaryota; kingdom Metazoa; phylum Arthropoda; class Malacostraca; order Decapoda; family Coenobitidae; genus Coenobita; species Coenobita brevimanus. The sequence goes on from NC_137005.1 coordinate 22,403,010, forward strand.
CGTCCACAACGCATCGAGATTTGAATAGGAATGGGTGGGAGGGAAAGAAGAAAAGAGCTTTTCATTGTACAGTTGCTATTTCCAGACGGCTACATCTAAGTTACGGGAGACTTTCTGAACTGGATTGATTGGACACAGCAATCATCGACTTCTCCGCGTATTTGAGGGGAAAGAAAATTGTTTGAAGACAGGAATGAACGGAGGCGTATTAAAGGGAATTCTGTGTATTTTCACACTAGTGTGCTCCAGTAACGGTGACGGTCTTGCATAATTTCGATTGTCAAGAGGTGAGAGGAGAGTTTTCGATTTCGTAAAGCAACCAAGGATAGTACTCTAGTCTTCTTCTCTTAAATGTATTGGCCACCGGTAGCCTAGCCCCAGACCCCACAATGTCGAGGGGAATAACATGACACGGACAATCTAGTTTTCCTTTATTCACGTTTAAATCATTTCGTAACATGTTATCCTGATCTGTTTATTCATTTTAATAATTTACAACTTCGTAATGTTTGTCAGTGATGCAAACCATGACGAAAGCAAGAAGATATAATATACAACATAAACATCTCGATAAAGAAGTTCTACGAAGTCAACACTGCCAAAGTAATTTACATTTTTATGTCTCCTTTCTTCCTGTCATCCTTCTAAACTCACACTTTACATGTATTGCACGATGAATCATAACACTCAGACGATGACAAGTGAATCGTACGTTACTTGTAATTATCTGAGAGCATCACGAATGAAATACCTAAAATTAATTCCTGAATGAGTTGCAGGATTATGCTTTAAACTGCCAAGATAAATATAATCTAGTGTTAGAAAAATGATTGGCAGTTAATACTTATCACAATTTGAGAAACTAATGCAGCCATGACAAAGAGAAGTCAAGGTAATGTCTTTTAATGCGCAGTTCAGTACAAAGAATGTGTCTTTAGCAAGAACATCATAAAACATTCTAAACCTAATCGATCAAAGGATTTCTGGATTTTTTTTTTCTTTTATGTGACCGTTAGACAGGCTTGCTAAGTTTGGAGGTCACCTTGTACACTGAATAGGTTACTGAAGACTGCATCTTAGCTCTTTAGATCAAAGAGTCTTTCTAAATAAAAAATAAAACGTAATTATGGAGAAAGCAAGAAGAGAGTATAAGTCAGTATCCAAAAGTGGTGAATAATATTTTATATTGTTGCGGCTGTCACCAGAACACTCATGTGTCTGTGCAAAGAAAAATGAGTTTTAACGAAAACTGTGAAGAAAAAAGGGGAGGCGGGTTACCGGACACTTGATCCCAGTCTCCCAGAATCAGAGTTTAAGAGCCAGTACCAACCCTCTCTCCTCCCCTAAAATCTTTATCACAGTGACGTTTACATAAAGTTTGCAACAGACCGACTGTTTTATTTTACAGAGGAGAGTCCCTTGAAATGAAACGGTTTATGAAAGCTACATGTAATATTTCCCGGTTTCATAAGTCTACCTTCACCTGGACAAAAATGTCTGGTGAGAATAGGAATAAAAGAGAAAAGATCTCTTTAGATGTTAGGGCCTAACAATTTTCTAATAAAGGCAGTAAACACCCACCCTTTCCTATCAATATCTGAAATGAAACAGATTTTTTTTTTTTATGTTATATTACGAAACAACACTCACTCACACACACACACAGACACACACACAGACTGACACAGACACAGACACAGACACACACACACACACACACACACACACACACACACACACACACACACACACACACACACACACACACACACGCACGCACACAAACACAGTAAAATATCACCTCGCCCTCCTAAAGGCAGGAGGTAAAAATTAGCAAAACTCTTCGAAATATAGCCGCAGTGTTTATCAAAAAGAATTTCCACATCATAAAAAATATGGCGGATGGTATTCGATCGATTTCTTATCAAATCCCTTCTAAAAGTAATGGTCGTCACATATCGAAATAGTTGTATTTCTTGAAGGTTTGATGAAAGTTCGTCCACAACGCATAAAGATTTGAATAGGAATGGGTGGGAGTGAAAATCAGAAAAGGGCTTTTCATTGTACCGTTGCTATTTCCAGACGGCTGCACCTACGTTACGGGAGACCTTTTTACGTGGATTGATTAGCCACAGCATTCATCAAATTCTCCGCCTTTTTGGAGGAAAGAAAGTTGTTTGAATACAGGAATGAACGGAAGCGTATTAAAGAGAATTATGTGTATTTTCACACTAGTGTGCTCCAGTAATAGTGACGGTCTTGCATAATTTCGATTGTCAAGAGGTGACAGGAGAGTTTTCGATTGCGTAAAGACACCAAGGACAGTACACTAGTCTTCTTCTCCTATATGTATTGACCACCGATAGCTTAGCCCCGTACCCCACTATCTCGAGGGGAATAACATGACACTGACCATCTAGTTTTCCGTTATTCAGGTTTAAAACATTTTGTAAACTTGTTATCCTGATCTGCTTATTCAATTTAGTCACTTAGAACTTCGTAATGTTTGTCAGTGATGCAAACTATGCCGAAAGCAAGAAGATATTGATACCATTCACTACAATATGATGGCGTAATATCCAACATAAACATCTCCATAAAGAAGTGGTACCAAGTCAACACCGTCAAAGTAATTTTAATTTATGTCTGCTTTCTTCCTGTCCTCTGTGTAAACTCACACTCAACTTGTATTACACGATGAATCTTAACACTCAGTCGATGAGAAGTAAATCGTACGTTACATATGGTTATCTGACAGTATCACAAATAAAATACCAAAAATCAATCACGTCCTGAATGAGTTGCAGGATTATGCTTGAAACTGCCAAGTTAAATATAACTGTCTGTTAGAAGAATGAAAGTAACAGTTAGTACTTATCACAATTTGAAAACCTAATGCAGACATGACAAAGATAAGTCAAGGTAATGTCTTTTAATGCGCAGTTCAGTACAAAGAATGTGTCTTTAGCAAGAACAACATAAAACATTCTAAACTCAATGGATCACCCGACTTCTGGATTTTTTTTTCTTTTTGTGACCGTTAGAGTCAAATGCTTTTCGTCTCATTAACTCTCCTCCTCTTGCTGACTCCCTTCAATCCCTGTCTCTTCGCCGCACTGTTGCATTTTTATCTCTTTTCTATCGCTACTTTAATGGTCACTGCTCCTTTGAACTGTCTGCATGCATTCTTCCACCTTTACGAAAGGCGCGTAGCACCCGTCTAGCAGAAAACTCTCATCCCTTTTCTGTCCAACTCTCTAATGCAAGAGTTAACCGTTACTCCCAGTCCTTCATTTATGCAACAGGTCAGCTCTGGAACGGTCTCCCTCTGTCTGTATTTCCTGCTGCCTATGATCTCCAGTCTTTCAAACGCAGTGTGTCTAGGTATCTCGAAATGAATGGATCTTGAATTTGGCTCTCTCCTGTATTTTGTTTTTCTCATTGAGTTAACTTATTGCGGGCTCATGGCCTTTGGTTCCTTCTTCCTCGCATAAAAAAAAAAGACAGGCTTGCTAAGTTTGCAGGTCACCTTGTACACTGAATAGGTTAACGAAGACTGCTTCTTAGCTCTTTAGATCAAGGAGTCTTTCGAAATCTGAAGAGAAAAAAAAGTAATTATGGAGAAAGCAAGAACAGAGTATAAATCAGTATCCAGAAGTGGTGAATATTATTTTATATTGTTGCAGCTGTCACCAGAACACTCATGTGTCTGTGCAGAGAAAAATGAGTTTTAACGAAAACTGAGAAGAAAAAAGGGGAGGCTGGTTACCGGACACCTGATCCCGGTCTCCCAGAATCAGAGTTTAAGAGCCAGTACCAACCCTCTCTCCTCCTCTAAAATATTTAGCACAGTGACGTTTACATAAAGTTAGCAATAGACCGACTGTTTTATTTTATATAGGAGAAACACTTGAAATGAAACAATTGATGAAAGCTACATGTAACATTTCCGGTTTCATAAGTCTATCTTCACCTGGACAAAAATGTCTGGTGAGAACAGGAATAAAAGAGAAAAGATCTCTTTAGATGTTAGGGTCTAAGAATTTTTTATAAAGGCAGTAAACACTCACCAGTTCCTATCTATTTCTGAAATGAAGAAGACATATTATTTGTGTTATTTTGCGATACAACACACACACACACACACACACACACACACGCACACACACACACACACACACACACACACACACACACACACACACACACACACACACACACACACACTCTATCACCTCTCCCTCCAAAAGGCACTAGGTAAAAATTCGGAAAACTCTTCGAGAAATAGCTGCAGCTTTTATCAAACAGCCTGTCCACATCAAGAGATATACGGCGGCTGATATTCGATCGTTTTCTGACCAAATCATATCTAAAAGTAATATGCTTCACATATCCAAGTAGCTGCTATTTCCTGAAGCTTTTATGAAAGTTCGTCCTCAACGCTGAGAGATTTGGATAGGAAAGAGTGAGAGGGAAAATAAGTTAAGAGCTTTTTATTGCACCGTTGGTAATTCCAGACGGCTGCACCTCCGTTACGGGATACTTATTGAACTTGATTGATTAGACACAGGAACCAGACATATTTTTTGTGTTAAATTGCGAAACAACACACACACACACAAACACACACACACACACACACACACACACACACACACACACACACACACACACACACATACACACACACACCGAGGCACCGAGAGAGAGCAGAAGCACGTCGACAACGCTCTATATCTGGCCAACTTGGTCAGCGGCATTACCTAAATAAGTATCTTTACATGAGTCAAGCTCTGTACAAGGTTAGACTAAATGGTGTTCTTATATAAATAAGAAGTTTTAAGTAATACTTGATAAAACAGAAAAATAAAAAAGGAGCGCAAGAATGCGCACAATCAGCTGATGGTTGTTTAGTCTACAATCTGCCCCAGGGAATGTAAGTAGTATATGCGCTTTTAGTACTGGAAAATGACCACATACTTTAGTAAAGTAAATTTGAACAAGAAAAGGGATAAAGGTAGAAAGCAGGATGATGATTTCTACCAAGAACTGGTTGAAATGGAGACTCACAATAAACTGGTTGAACGTGTACACAAGTTAGAGACGGCTTTTCAAAATGAGATTGATGAAATTAAGAAACAGATGCACTTGCAAAAGGAAGAAATAGAAAAACTAGGAAAGGAAGTCAACAAGAAAGACACAGCCATAAATGAGCTAACAGTTGAAGTGGGTACACTTAGGAGGAAAATTAGTGAAATGACAAGTACAGTAGTCAACCACGAGAGTATTATTGAAGAGTTAAAAATTGATACAGAGACAATAAGGCAAGTAAGCAGTCTGATAGATCAGAGCAGTGATACTGAGGAGAAGATAACACAGGTGGATGAAGCTGTGCAAAGCTACAAAAACGATGTGGAAATCACTTATGCTGAAATGACTTGGAAACAAGGGTGGAAGAATAAAACATTAAAAAGGAAGTGAAAAGAATAATCCAAAACAATCCTAAGTTAGTAGATATTAACAAATCTATAGTAATCACTGGTATAGAAGAGGAAGAAGTAAAAAAAAAGATCTCAAGAGACAAAAAGGAGATGGCAAATATAATGGAGATATTGAAAGAAGTATCAGAGGAAATCTGTAGTAAAGACATAGAGGAACAAAAAAGGTTAGGGAAATACGAGAAAAGCAAGTCAAGACCCCTAAAGGTAACCTTCCAGAATGTAAACACCGTGGAGGTACTAAAAAATGCAAAGAATCTTATGGAAAAAGAGGAGTTCATAAAAGTATGGATAAAAAGTTGCCTAACACAAGAGGAACTGGAATTACCGAAAGAGAAGAGGGAGGAAGCAAAAAAAAAAAAAAAAAAATGAGGGAAGATCAGAGGAGGAGAATACATTTTTTTTTTTTTTTTTTACAAAGTAATTGGATTGCAGGTACAAAAGTGGTACATAAACAGGAGGGAATAAAAAAGAGGAAGGTAGTAGAACCAAATCATGACAAGTATATAAACAAGATGATTAAGTTGATGTACTCAAATGTGGATGGAATGGTATCTAAATTATTAGAGATGAATAATTATGTGAGAGAAAATGAACCCCATATAATATGCCTAACTGAAACAAAATTAACACCAAGGATATCGAATGACATCCTAAACTTAGAGGAATATAACATATGGAGAAGAGATGGGAACTTAAAAAAAGGAGGAATTATACTATTAACTAAGAAAAATCTAAAAGTCAAAATAGAATTAGATATACCCTCACAAGTAGAACTGATTGCAGTAGAGATAAATACAACTGAAGGGAAAGTAATTGTAGCCAATTTATACATGCCACCCACATCAAACGCATGGGAAAGAGACGAATATGAGGACCTGGCGGAGAGTACAATTCAGAGTTTAAGAGCATTACTACATAAAATGGAAGAGAAATCGAAAAGAATTATACTAACTGGAGATTTTAATACAGATATAAATTGGAATATTCTAGATATAATATGCCAAGAAAGCTGTTGGGACCAAAAACTCCTGGATCTTGTGCAAGAGTTTTTCCTAACGCAACATGTGAGGGAAAGCACCAGAAAAAGAGGACTCGATGTACCTTCAGTGCTAGATCTAATATTTACTAGGCAAGAAAACGATATTGACAGTTTAATATATCACCCTCAATTCGGCAAAAGCGACCATGCAGTACTAAATTACAATTTCAGGACTGCATATGACATAGATAACAGCAATGAAAGTTACAAAAAGAGCCTAAACTATAAAAAGGGAAAGTATTATGACCTAAAGAAGCACTTCTTAGAAATTGCTTGGGAAAAGGAGCTTAGAGGACAAAATTTAAATGCTATATATGAAAAATTCTGTGAACTTTATGAAATAGGAGACCAGAAGTACATCCCACAGCACAAAGAAGCAGAAAAGAAAATAAAGAAATGGTTCAATACAGAATGTAAAAAATCAAAAGAAAAAAGAGATTTGTTGTGGAATAGATACAGGAGACACAATAGTGAAAGGGCATATAATAATTACAAACAGGCAAGAAACGATTATACAAGAATAAGGAGGAAGCCCAAAAACAGTTTGAGGAGGATATCATAAATAAAAGTATTGATCAACCAAAGCTATTTTACAGCTACATCAGAAGCAAAACCAAAGTAAAAGATAAAACACAATCCATTACGGACGATGGAATTACCTATACACAAGAGAAGGATATTTGTGATGCACTAAACAAGAATTTCCAATCAGATTTTACAGAGGGAAAAATTTTGAGAGGGATTATGTGGAACATGCGTGCCCACACATACTACCAGATATACAAACATCAGAAAAAGAAATACAAGAGGAGCTAAGTAAATTAGATAAAGGAAAAGCAAATGATCCTGCTGAAATTTCATGTTGGGTGCTACGTGAATGTGCAAAGGAGTTAAGTAAACCATTATTTTTAATTTTCAAGAAATCCATGAGTCAAGGTAAACTACCTGATATTTGGAAGAAAGCTAACATCGTTCCCTTATTCAAGAAAGGGAATAGACAAAATCCACTTAACTACCGACCAGTATTACTAACCAGTGTTGTAAGCAAGGTATTAGAAAAGCTTATAAGAAAAGCTTGGGTAAATCACCTGGAAGAACACAGTATGATAACAGAAAGACAGTTTGGTTTCAGAAAAGGAAAGTCATGTGTTACTAATCTGTTGAGCTACTATGACAGAGTAACAGACACAATACAGGAAAGAGAAGGATGGGTGGACAGTATCTATTTAGATTTCAAGAAAACATTTGACACAGTACCACACCAAAGACTTTAACGGAAACTGTACCATCAAGGAGGAATTCGAGACAGACTGTATTGTTGGATGCAAGATTTTCTCATGAAAAGAAAAATGAGAACAGTACTAAGGGGAAATTACTCATCAAGGAAAGAAGTGACTAGTGGAGTGCCACAGGGCTCAGTGCTGGCACCAATCATGTTTTTAGTGTATATAAATGATATAGACAGTAACACTGGAAACGAAAGCTATCTAAATATGTTTGCAGATGATGCAAAAATACAAAGGAGAATTACTAGCACAGACTCTTTTAAAGAGCTACAAGAAGAATTAAATAAACTTCATGAATGGTGTCCTACATGGCAAATGGAATTCAATGTGGACAAGTGTCATGTAATCAAGTTTGGTAAAAGTGGAAAAAGACCTGATTAGGATAATACATTAGGAAATAAAACCTTACACACATCAGAAAGAGAGAAGAACCTAGGTGTGATTGTCAATAACAGACTATCTCCGGCCGACCACATCAGTCAGAAGGTACGGAACATGTATACACTGCTTGCCAATATGAGAATAGCGTTTACATACATAAATGAAGACATGCTAAGATAGATAATAACATCATTCATCAGACCAACCCTGGAGTATGCATCAGTAGTCTGGAGTCCTCATCTCAAAAAACAGATAGACAAGATTGAAAAAGTTCAAAGGGCCGCTACATGATGGGTACCAAGCTTAAGGGATCTAAGCTACGAAGAAAGACTAAATAAACTAAATCAACCAACACTACAGGAGAGAAGGAAAAGAGATGACATGATTATGTTATATAAATGCATATCAGGGAAGGAGAAAATAGACATAAATGATTACTTAACGTATGGGGAAGCATCAGCAAGAGGACACTGCAAAAGACTGCATAAAAAGAGATGTGATAAAGACGTAAGGAAATTTAGTTTCCCAAATAGAGCAATTGATCAGTGGAATGCACTATCGAATGAAATAGTGTGTGCCAAAACAATTCACAAATTTAAGGATATGTACGATAAATATGGTTTAAGACACGGGACAGTACGAGCTTGACTCATTCCTGTAAAGATACAATTAGGTAAAAACAACTAGGTAAGAACACACACTTATCAACTCGGCTTCCAAAAAGCGCGAGGTAAATAATCGCTAAACACATCGAGATATAGCCGAGGAGTTTATCAAACAGCCTGTCCACATCAAAAGATATATGGCGGCTGATATTCAGTCGTTTTCTGACCAAATCTTATCTAAAAGTAATATGCTTCACATATTGAAGTAGCTGCTATTTCCGGAAGGTTTGATGAAAGTTCGTCCTCAGCGCTGAGAGATTTGGATAGGAATGGGTGGGATGGAGAATAAGTGTTGCTAATTCTAGACGGCTGCACCTCCGTTACTGGAGACTTTTTAAACTTGATTGATTAGACACCGGATTCATTAACATCTTCACCTCTTCGGGGGAAAGAAAATTGTTTGAAGATAGGAATGAACGGTGCCGTATTGAGGGGAATTCTGTGTATTTTCACACTAGTGTACTCCAGCAACAGTGACGGTGTTGCATAATTTCGATTGTCAAGAGGTGACAGGAGAGTTTTCGATTGCGTAAAGCAACCAAGGATAGTACTCTAGTCTTCTTCCCTTAAATGTATTGGCCACCGGTGGCCTAGCCCCAGACCCCACCATGTCGAGGGGAATAACATGACACCGATCATCTAGTTTTCCTTCATTCAGGGTAAAAACATTTCGTAACGTGTTATCCTGATCTGCTTATTCAGTTTAGTCACTTATAACTTCCTAATGTTTGTCAGTGATGCAAACTATGCCGAAAGCAAGAAGATACTGGTACCATTCACTGCAATATGAAGATTTAATATCCAACATAATGATCTAGATAAAGTAGTGCTAACAAGTCAACACTGCCAAAGAATTTTAAATTTTTATGTCTGCTTTCTGCCTGTCATCTGTTTAAACTCACACTCTACTTGTATTACACGATGAATCATAACACTCAGACGATGACAAGTAAATCGTACGTTACTTATGATTACATGATTGTATCACAAATAAAATACCTAAAATCGGTCTCGTCCTGAATGAGTTACAGGATTATGCTTTAAACTGCCAAGTTAAACGTAACTGTCTGTTAGAAGAATGAATGTAACAGTTAATACTTATCACAGTTTGAAAACCTAATGCAGGCATTACAAAGAGAAGTCAAGGTAATGTCTTTTAATTCGCAGTTCAGTACAAAGAATGTCGTTAGCAAGAACAAAATAAAACATTCTAAACCCAATCGATCACAGGGGTTCTGGATTTTTTTTTTTTTTTTTTTTTTTTTGGTGACCGTTAGACTGGCTTGCTAAGTTTGGCGGTAACCTTGTACTCAGAACATGTTAATGAAGGCAGCATCTTGGCTCTTTAGATCAAGGAGTCTTTCTAGATCTGAAAAAATAAAATAAAACGTAATTATCGAGAAAGCAAGAACAGAGTATAAGTCAGTATCCAAAAGCGGTGAATAATATTATCTATTGTTGCGGCTGTCACCAGAACACTCATGTGTCTGTGCACAGAAAAATGAGTTTTAACGAAAACTGTAAAGAAAAAAGGGAAGGCGGGTTACCGGACACCTGATCCCGGTCTCCCAGAATCAGAGTTTAAGAGCCAGTACCAACCCTCTCTCCTCCCCTAAAATCTTTAGCACAGTAACGTTTACATAAAGTTAGTAACAGACCGACTGTTTTATTTTATATAGGAGAAACCCTTGAAATGAAACGGTTTATGAAAACTACATGTAACATTTCCAGTTTCAAAAGTCTACCTTCACCTGGACAAAAATGTTTGGTGAGAACAGGAATAAAAGAGAAAAGATCTCTTTAGATGTTAGGGTCTAAGAATTTTCTAATAAAGGCAGTAAACACCCACACTTTCCTTTCCATTTCTGAAATGAACCAAAAATATTTTTTGTGGTATTTTGCGAAACAAACCCCCCCCACACACACATAGACACACACACACACACACACACACACACACACACACACACACACACACACACACACACACACACACACACACACACACACGCGCGCGCACACACACACACACACACACACACACACACACACACACACACACACACACACACACACACACACACACACACACACACACACACACACACACACACACACACACACACACACACACACACACACACACACACACACACAAATATCACCTCACCCTCCTAAAGGCGGGAGGTAAAAATTAGGAAAACTCTTCGAAATATAGCCGCAGCGTTTATCAAGCAGCTTGTCCAGATCAAATCATATATGGCGGCTGATATTCGGTTGTTTTCTTATCAAATCCCATCTAAAAAATATGCTTCATATATCCAAGTAGCTGCTATATCCTAAAGGTTGATGAAAGTTCGTCGACAACGATGAGAGATTTGGATAGGAATGGGTGCGAGGGAAAATCAGTAAAACGCTTTTCATTGTATCGTTGTTAATTCCAGATGGCTGCACCTACGTTACAGCAGACTATTTGAACTCGATTGATTAGACACACCATTCATCAACTTCTCCCGTTTGGGGTAAAGAAAATTGTTTAAAAATAGGAATGAACGGTAGCGAATTAAAGGGAATTCTGTGTATTTTCACACTAGTGTGGTCCAGTAACAGTGACGGTCTTGCATAATTTCGATTGTCAAGAGGTGACAGGAGAGTTTTCGATTGCGTAAAGCAACCACAGAAGGTACACTGGTCTTCCTTATATGTAATGGCCACCTGTAGCCTAGCCTCGTACCTCTCCACCTCGAGGGGAATAACATGACACTGACCATCTAGTTTTCCTTCATATAGGCTTAAAACATTTCGTAACATGTTATCCCGTTCTGCTTATACAATTTGGTCACTTACAAATTCCTAATGTTTGTCAATGATGCAAACTATGCCGAAAGCAAGAAGATATTCATACCATTCACTACAATGTGATAGTGTAACATCCAACATAAATATCTCGATAGAAAAGTGCTACCAAGTCAACACTGCCAAAGAATTTTAAATTTTTATGTCTGCTTTCTGCCTGTCATCTGTTTAAACTCACACTCTACTTGTATTACACGATGAATCATAACACTCAGACGATGACAAGTAAATCGTACGTTACTTATAATTACCTGAGAGTATTACAAATAAAACACCTAAAATCGACCTCGTCCAGAATGAATTACAGGATCCTACTTTAAACTGCCAAGTTAAATATAACTGTCTGTTAGTAGAATGAATGTAACAGTTAATACTAATCACAATTTGAAAAACTAATGCAGGAATGACAAAGAGAAGTCAAGGTAATGTCTTTTAATGAGCAATTCAGTGCAAAGAATGTGTCTTTAGCAAGAACAGCATAAAACATTCTAAACCGAATCGATGACAGGACTTCTGGATTTTTTTTTTTTTTTTGACTGTTAGACAGGGTTGCTAAGTTTGGCGGTCATCTTGTACACTGAATAGGTTAATGAAGACTGTACCTTAGCTCTTAGATCAAGGAGTCTTTCTAAATCTTAAAAAAAAAAAAAAGGTAATTATGGAGATAGCAAGAAGAGAGTATGAGTCAGTATCCAAAAGTGGTGAATAATATTTTATATTGTTGCGGCTTTCACCAGAACACTCATGTGTCTGTGCAAAGAAAAATGAGTTTTAACGAAAACTGTAAAGAAAAAAGGGGAGGCGGGTTACCGGACACCTGATCCCGGTCTCCCAGAATCAGAGTTTAAGAGCCAGTACCAACCCTCTCTCCTCCCCTAAAATCTTTAGCACAGTGACGTTTACATAAAGTTAACAACAGACCGACTGTTTTATTTTATATAGGAGAGACCCTTGGAGTGAAAGGGTTGATGAAAACAACCGTACATGTTATATTTCCGGTTTCATAAGCCTACCTTCAACTGGACAAAAATGTCTTGGGAAAACAGGAATAAAAGAGAAAAGATCTCTTTAGATGTTAGGACCTAAGAATTTTCAAATAAAGGCAGTAAACACGCACCGTTTCCTTTCCATTTATGAAATGAACCAGACATATTTTTTGTGTTATGTTTCGAGACTACACACTCACAAACACACACACACACACACACACACACACACACACACACACACACATAGACATCCCCTCGCCCTGGTAAAGGCCGGAGGTAAAAATTAACAAAACTCTTCGAAATATAGCCGCAGTGTTTATCAAACAGCCTGTCCACATCAAAAGATATATGGCGGCTGGTATTCGGTCGTTTTCTTACCAAATTCTCTCCAAAAGTAATTGTCTTCACATATCAATGTAGCTGCTATTTCCTGAAGGTTTGGTGAACGTTCGTCCACGTCTCTGAGAGATACGGATAGGATTGGGCGGGAGGAAAAATCAGAAACGAGCTTTTCATTGTGCCGTTGCTAATTCCAGACGGCTGCACCTCTATTACGTAAGACTTTTTGAACTGGATTGATTAGACACAGCATTCATCAACTTCTCCGCCCCTCTGTGGATAAATTTATTTTCATAAGCACAGGTTCTTCATTGCAGGGGATAGAGTGGGTTCATGGGCGGTCCCAGCTGTCCGATTATTTCTGGAGGGGAGAAAATGTGAAGGGGAGGCACAATTCCCATCGTCACTATCACATGAGTTGCCACTGATCGCCAGCTAGTTCAATATGGAAGTGTGGCTCCTCATTCAGAGACCACAGAAATCGCATATCTTTAAAAATCTCTCACGTGATAGTTATTGATATACCGTACGTAAGCTGTCTATTATATTATTCTTTACTAGTTATACTAATTTCTTAGATATGTTTTAGTGCGATAAATGCAGGAAAACGTTACTATAGATGCCGTGAATGCACACCGGGTGTGACAGCATTCATCACATATTTACAAGTCTCTAGCTGCACATTTTGTTTGAAACTCATATAATTTAGTTTTCTAACAGAACAATGCTTCATCTCCAAAATGCTGAAGAAAATCTGCAAAGTTTTTCATATGAAAATTGTCCAATGTTTAATGCCGAAATCATGCAGAGACGAGACTGCCGGTCGAAATCCGACGATGCCTAGGGCTCCAAAATATCGTGCAAAAAGTCAGAACACCATGCCAGTGGTATACCCTGAACAGGGTATTCCTCTAGACTTCAAGAAAAACTTCAGTCTAGGCACTGTCCATTTTTCTGTGCAACGGTTGTCCATGATCTATGTACAGCAAGTCCAGCGGGGCAGTAGACACGTGGGTTTGTAATTGTTTATTATCGTAACGTAAGATCTTCAGCAGTGTCGTGCTAATATTTCTTGACGAGGAATCGTTACATATTTCTCAGAACACTGTTTATTTTTGTTTTGATAGACAACTACATGAAATGGATGTAAAATAAAGCTTATCGATATTTAAGGAAGGAAAGAATAATAACCGTCCCAAAACCAAGATGGTAGACTCAGCCCCCAGTTATATATTGTTTGACTTTATCACAGCCTCTCTTCCTTGTAACCGTGAGTAAAATAGTGTTGTTATAATTTCTACCTTCCTTTTAGTGACACAGAGGGCACATAAAATGAACGGGGTTTAGTTAACCGACTATGATGTCGAAAATTAAATAATCTGGTGAAGAGTGGCAGTTTTTCCGTGGTTAATGACATCGGGAAACGAGGCCATTTCGTTAGAGCACTTACGGTAAAAATATCGATAAAATAATGCGAAAGAAGCAACATCTCTACTTACTGATAATGGAGGAAGGTCTTGCGTGATGGCAGGATTATTGATTAATCTAATGGCTTTATTTTGAATTTTGTCCAACTGCTTCAGTGTAACCGTTCCACATCCACTCCACAGTGGTGAATAGTATTCGATCTGAGAATGCACCTGACTTTTGTATATTATGACCATCTGCTCGTCAGTGAAGAACTCACAAACACTGTACATAAGTCCCAACTTTTTGGAAGCATTTTTAGCAAGTGATTTAACATAAGCTGTCCAGCTTAGGTTGGGGTTTAGAGTAACACCTAGGATATCAATTGTAGTGGATATGGGAATATTGACATCATTTAAAATTATGTGAGTCTGAGGGATTCTTTCTGTTGGAGAAATTAATGTATTTAGTTTTCTGAGCATTGAATGAGACCAGATTTGTTTGTCCCCATTGATTAATTTTAGAAAGGTCCTGGTTCAGAGAAACTGCTGTGTTTATTTGGGAATTTATAATATCAAATTGTGTAAAGGAGGTACTAAATGTGAAAGAACTATGAAGGCTCGAGGCAATGGCATAAGAGTGTATTGGGTTGTGAGTGACAGATAGGAGGTCATTTATATGAATGAGAAAGAGGGTTGGCGCTAAAACTGAACCCTGTGGCACGCCAGCATTTATGGAATGAAACTGAGAATAAATTCCATCTACCATGATCCGTATTTTTCTATTATGAAGGTAAGAAGAAATCAGAGGAACCAGTGATGCAAGGCCATAGTGTGACATCTTAGACAATAAGGCCCGGTGCCATACTCTGTCAAATGCTTTTGATATATCAAGTGCTATTGCGCGTGTTTCACCGTGTTGGTCTATTGTTTTGTTAATCTGATGGGTAAGAGGGCAAAGAATGTCTACTGTACAGTTGAACGTCTTGTCTAAAACCATGTGCCGATCATTGATTACTTTATTGATTTCTATATGCTTGATTATGTGTTTGTTAATTAGTCTCTCAAAAACTTTACCGAGAATGGAAGTTTCTGCAATTGGTCTATAGTTTGATGGATCAGAAGTTGCCCCCTTTTTAGGAACAGGATGGATATTTGCTTCTTTCCAAGAGGCTGGAAAACTTGAGGTACAGATGCATAAGCAGAAAAATTTTGTCAATACAGGAGCCAACACTGAGGAGCAATTTTTGAGTACTATTGAAGGAATTTCGTCTGGACCAGTAGTTTTGTCTGCTGAGAGATTCTGTAATACAGCTTGTACGTATCTGGTGTGAATCATGAAAGGAGGTATTTGAGGGGAATCAAAGTCAAGTACAGGAATATTGTGATTTTCTGTATTTAGGGTTGAGTTTGTTGAAAAAATGTCAACAAGAAGTTTAGCTTTTCCACGTGGGTCACTTACTAGATTTCCATTGGGGGACTGTAAAGGTGGAATGGAAGAGGTGGTAGTGAAGTTAGTTTTGAATGAATTAAGGGTTGACCAGAATATTTTGTTATTATTTGGGTTGTTTAGTAGTTTGTTAGCCTGTCAATGTAGAAAGTTTGATTTAGAAGATTGATAATAGTTTTGGCATGGTTTCTGACATTTCTATAATAGTTAAAGGCTTCTTTGGCTTTGGTCCTTGAATAAGTGTTATAAACTATTGTTTTATGGCTAGCACAATTGTGGTCAAACCATTTAGGAGAATTACATCTTTTTCATTAACATCGGTCTGTAATTTAATTGCCCGTCACTTCAACAAACTGTGAGCTTGTATAGGAGAAAGAAAGTTTAGCCTACTGATTTGTGAAAGCAATGAGATTTCTGTAAGAAAGTTATTAGGTATCAACATCAGATATTTTGCCGATAAAAGTAAGAATGCTGTAGTGAGATTTTTGGATATAACTGAATGCAGCGAGTGCAATACTGATGCATTATGTGATGCCATAAAACTGTAACGGACTAGACTTGCAGAAACTTTAAGCAATTAGGACAATGCTTCAGTGATGACCTGTGTTGATAATGGTGTTTATGTGAAATTAAGGCAGAAGTCTCACGATTGCTACTGATCAGATGTGTGTGTCATCCACTGCAGCAATCTCTTATGTTGCCGGCGATCACCTTCCACTGCACCTGGATTATCTAATCAGAGAGACTTTCAACTCGTTCTCACACTCGTCTTTGGGACAAGTAAGGTACAGGGAGTTTTGTGGCTTGATTAATGAAGACAATCATTTTCTGAAACTAGCGCAGATAGGTTAGACATGATGGTTGGTAATGGAAGCTGCTATTCTGAACCAGTAGACTGAGCATAAAACTCATTTTGATCTTGCCCTGATAAAAGAGCGCTGTTATTTGGTGCCTTGTTGTAACCAAAACTATGTGTTCATGATGTTTTTAAAGTAAATTCGGGAGTTCAGTGAGTCAACAAAAAGTTTGAAGCAGAGGTGAATGATCCAGCAAAATTACTCAATGATTTGCTTCAGCTGATTGACTCCCTGAGCTCTTAAAGATCATCATCCAAGGAAAAAAACAACACAAAAACAAAGTGACTCGGTAGAAAGTTTTATTAATCCACGCCCTTATATAGATTATGAGTTAATAGAGAAATGAGGGACTGCAAGTTTGCCGATGAGGCAGATATTCATAAAAGGTGTACCAAATTTGTTATTAAACCTCCGTTTATCAAAATTCATTTATCCCCAGAACTACTACACTTTGGAATTCACTTCCTGGGAGTTCTTTCCCACAAACATTTAATCCACTTCAATTTAAATCCAGTTGTTATTAATATTTTATGAATGAAGGATGCCTTTAGGGACATGGACTTTTTTTTTTTTCCTTTGTTTTTCCTTTCTCCATTCATTGTCTATAAAAAAGAAAAACTTAGATCTCTTAAGTTTCAGATCTCTGCTTCCTTTTCTGTCGCCGATCACACTGCACACGTCTGACAAGTGGTCTGCCACTCGTGATGCACAATTCCCTGCTATGAATAGAGCTGCTCGGCCCTCTGCTTTTCTAGTGTCATTACTTATGTTTTTTCAAATAGAACAACTCTTTGTCTCTCAGAAATAAATGGTTCTGCTTTCCTGTGTTTGGTAGTGTTGGTGTGTTTTTCAATGTCACTTAGTTTTGCGATCAAAGGACACTTGGAATATTTGCAATAGTTCACAGTGTCGTCTCCTACTTGTGTCGTAAGGCTCTTATTATATCTAGAGTTATTGAGCCACCAAGCTCGAACACACTGGCTGTACTTTTTGCTCATTGTTTCTTAATAAGACACATGAAGGGCACTCGGCAGTCAGAATAACGTTCCTCACGAAAGGATAGCCGCAGGCCGTGAGTTGCGTAGGACAAAGGGGGTGTAACTCAACTGAGATATCTAACAGGCACAGGACAAGGTGGTCACGGTGTGTGGTACAATACGAGTACATGCAGAACACGAACGATGACCATGGATGACGTGTGCTCACTTTTTTAAAATCAATTTTGTTTTCTTTAGCCGAGGTTTTAAACACCTTATTCATATGTTGGTTTAGCCAAAAGGTTGCCAAAAATGTCGCCAAACAACAGAGAAACTAGCAAAAAATTCGCCAAAAGGTTAAATGGCAAAAAAAAAAAAAAGAAAGAAGAGGAAAAGGATCTGAGCATCATTAAAAGTCACCAAATATAGCGACAAAGTCACCAAGATGGCATCCCTTCAACTAAACTTATTTCCAGTAATATCATAACTGCCGGTCAGGTGGGTATATATAACAGTTCTAAACATGCTGGCTTTGGCCAGTTTGCGGTGGGTGGGTTGGGAGGCTTTTGCTTGCTACCCAGCCGACGTTGGTTCAAGTCCTGCAGCCCCTCTGACCCGAAACAGGGCTCAGCGCTGGACCTGGACAGACTGACCTCGTGACTGGCCTACACCACGACCGTGATCACGACAGTGACTATGTTAATGATGCTTCAGTAAGAGTTAAGCTCCTTCGGGAGATACTGTGTTTGGGGTTCACAGTTTTCAAAACGTCCCCTTTCTATGGTATCACCAGCCATGTCTGGTTAGTCCTCACTATCATATAAAGTCTTTAGAAAGACTTTATGCTCCATTTTTTTTCTTTTTGTACAAAGATGATATCTTGTTTTTGGTAATCATAATAAATCATGATAATCACACTGAAGACTGCTCAGGGTTAACAAATTTCTGAGAAAGGGTAAATAGAGGGTAAATTAGCTAAAGATACGGTAAATGCAATGTGTGTGTGTGTGTGTGTGTGTGTGTGTGTGTGTGTGTGTGTGTGTAATTCTGGGTAACATCAAGCAGTTTTATTCAGCTGTGCCAGAGGAACCCGCAATCCCTTCAATACGCTGATGTTTGTTCTAACTTGCCAAGTTGTTTTTATTTAGCTTAAGAAAAAAACTTTTTTGATGGAGCTCCGTACTCCCTCAACCGTTCTAAAATAACACTCGTGTCGAAGTGGTCAGAGACAATTAGCCGTATTTATAAATGACTATAAAAATGTAGGGAAGAGTAAAGTTATGGTCTTCGAGAGAAGTGAAGTAAGTGAAGTTGGATCAGGAGGAAATGGAAATTGTGAGTACGTTTAAGTGCTTCGGTAATGTGATGGGTAAGGATGGAAGTTGTTCTTGGAAAGGTACAACAAGGAAGAAAGGTTGCTGGTTCCTTGAAATCAGTGATAAGAAATAAGGAAGTGAGCGTCGAAGTGAATAAGTTACTCCATGATACTATTGTGATACCAACTCTAACGTATGGAAGTGAAGCTTGGACCTTGTTGGAGGGACACAAGTCAAGAGTGAGAGCAGTGGAAATGAGTTATTTGAGAGAGCATGTGGAGTCACATGGAGAGACAGACAAACGAGGATGTGAAGGAGCGTTGTGGTGTGGACGTGGATGTGATAGGAAGGGTTAGGAGAAACACACTGAGGTGGTTTGGCCATGTGGAGAGGATGGAGAGTGAGAGACTGACGAGGAGAGTGTATGTGAATGAGGAGGCGGGGGAAGGGGGAGGGAGGGGGAGGCCAAGGATGAGATGGAGGGATAGAATGGAGAGGTATATGAGAGATGGGGGTGTGAGCTGGGAGCAGGGCAGTGAAATGGCGGGGGACAGGGCGACCTGGAGGCGATTTGTTTGTGGCTACCTCTTACGGGATTATGGCGTCGGGCAATAGATAGACTGTAAAAAAAAAAAAAAATCGACAAATTTTACAATTTTCTCATATGTTTCGTATATTTTCACTTAACCTTTACGCTGATCTGGTTACTGTCTAGTGTAAACTCTTCAGTCAGACTTGGTCTATAATCACCATCTCTCCGTCGTGAATGCTGAGTCGTATCAATTGAATAGCACTTGATAATGAACCTAGGAACAAAGAAGTGCTATGGAAACAATGTAGAACCGTGGCTTTTTTGTTTTCTGTCATTAGTCTACGTAGGTGGTGGTAATGGTGATGCGAATGAGGAGGCTTTAATTGATGCTTGTCAGGAACGCGAGGCTACGATAAGGTGCAACAACACATGTCGGAAACATGTGATCGTCAATATGAAACGAAGGACAGGGTTGGAACCGCTGCAATATTGGGGTCTGAAGGATGAACTGACTCCTGAGTCTCGTTTCCTCTTGTCCATCACATGTATGGAGCAAGTGCGGCCGCATCCAGAGACACATATTCACTTTTGGCCAATACCAAATCTTTCCCTAGATAATGACACTTTGCAGGCCAATGTGCAGCGCGGGTTCCAATTTCAGTTTTAGGTAAGGATGAGAGCTTAGTGTGAATTAGTTTTGGTCCACGGGTCTTCGTCTGTCTGGGTTAGCAGGCATTTCTGCACCATCGAATGTACAGCCCAGTTTCCTATTTTAATAAGGGTGAGAGCTGGGGTAAAGGCAGTGAAATGGTGGGGGGCAGGGCGACATGGAGGCGATTTGTTTGTGGCCACCCCTTATAGAATTAAGGTGTCTGGCAATAAATAGATAGACAGATAGATAGATAGTTTTGTGGAGATTGGTTAGGTTTGTATTCTGGTTGGGATGAAGGGCTTTGTAACCCCATCGAATCTACATTTCATTCCTTTATTTCAGTAAGGGTAGGAATTTAATGTACATTGGTTGGGGTGGATTTTGGCTGCGTAAGGAGGTTTTGTAACTAGATCGAATGTACAGTCCAGGTTCCTCTTTCAGTATGGGTGAGAGGTTTATGTGCAGTGGTTAGGGTCATGCTGTGATTCGGTTAGGAGGCTTGTTACACCCTCGAATGGTCAGACCAGGTCGTCATTTCAGAATGGGTGGCAGTTTAGTGTGGAGTGGTTGAGGTTGTATTCTAGCTGGATATGTGGCATTGTGTCACCTCTTTTTAGAGATTTTCTTCCATATTACAGCTTAAAGCACTCCTGAATGGTATCTATATCCATTTCACATCAACATTTCCTTCATAAAGAACATATTGTAATGGATTAGCGTAGCAGATACACAAACATACTAATAGGGAAAAAGCCAGACAGTCTCCTTAACGCTGGGGATGCAGTTAATAGACTTGGATAGTTTATTTAAGCTGACAACGAGAGATTTTACTGAAGTGAGATATATCCTCCTATATCCTTTTAACTCTAACTTGGCCTCAATTGCCATTTCTCCTTCTCCTTCTGTCACAAGAGATTAACACTATACTATGATGCTGATCACGAAGAGTGTTATGGAAAGTATGTATAGTCGTAATAGTGTCTTATTCTTCCACTGAGCTGCATAAAATAAACAGGAAGCGGTGCCAAGGCATAGCAAACACGTCCTTGGCAGTCATTTTAGTGCTGACATATAAACACAACAGGATATCTAATCAAAGATGTCACATATCAAATCTGGATTAAATCGGGTGAAAATTGACGATTTTATGCCCCTTTGAAATTTTAGGCCCAGCCCATCTGACATTGGCCCCTCTACCTCTCACTGGGGGGAGGGGGACCCATCTGATGTAATGAGACATGTTGTAGGATACAGATTTGAAAGAGGGTTTTGGTTTTATGTCGATATGACGAATTTGAAAGGAGTTATGGCGAAAAAAAAAAATACATTTTTGGGCCTGCAGCCTAGGCTTTGGTCAAATTTGGTCCAAAATTTAAACAGGTGATCAAAAGGTCATAGCACATCATCCCTGTAATTTTAATCAAAATCGCACCAGTAGTTTTCGCGTAAAGTTGTTAGCAGACAGACAGACGCTTCTCTTTGCCATTGAAATTAACGACGAGGATGAACCTCGGACTAACTGGTGACGCTCA